>NW_011500164.1:106201-160596 GCF_000495115.2 Populus euphratica
AAAAATTATTTATTGAAAAACAAATATGATTTTCGTATTTATGTTTTTATAGATTACATCTATATACATTATTTAAAAGAAAATTATTTATTTTTTAAAGTTAATGCGTGTAGATATGTGTAATAATCCATAACCTGACTTTTTATTCAGATGAGCCCCCGACTAGGCTTAATAATTATGGCCACTGGCAAGTGATTGTACGAGAATGTCGGGGAAATCCTATTTCACTTATTCAATAAGCTCAACAGAGTGCAAGGCATCACCCATTACCTCCAAACACTAAATGATATGGCCTTGTTAATGATGCTTCCTTATTCACATTAAAAACACCTCCTCCTTCACTTTTTTTTTCACTTTGATTTTTATTTTGTTTTTTTAGCTTTTTTCATTGCTTTTTTTTTTTATCTTATTTTATCCTTAACATTTAATAGATTTTCAATAATCCTTATAATTTTTTTATAAAATTATCATAATCTCAAAAATATCTTAATATATAATTAGTTTTGCGGGTGTGTAGTTTTATTATCATATAATTAAATAAAAATAACTTTAAAAAATATAAAGTTATCAAACTAAATTGAGTTCATCATTTGAATTACATATTTGAAATGATTAAGAATTAGTCTTTATAATTATTGTTTTTTGCTTTATGGGAGGCTACTTTATGGGAGGCTACTGTGGTTTCAAACAAACATCCTGGTATAGAGTTAATGTTTAATTTTGCAAGAGTTTGTTTTTTTATCATAAAATTAAGTAGAAAGTACTTTAAAAAAAATAAATTTATTAAATCCAATGAAGTTATTAATCTAGATCACAACTTTGGCCAGATAAATTGCGAAGTTAAGACGATCTAGTATATTGCAATCTCAATATTTATTTAAAAAAACATAATCCAAAAACTTTTTTAAAGCCAAACCATTTTTTTACTAGTTGTCTAGATTACCTTTAAACTCATCAAATCAATGTGATCATATCTATATAACTCCTAGATCGTTTATTTTAAAACTCAACTAGATAAAATGTTAGACTAGAAGCTTTTAAGATTGACCCGCTAAACTGGGTTTAATAACTATTATAAAAAATTTCATATGATTTGGACTTTTTTTTTTTTTACAATTTAAAATTGTTTTGTTGACCTACAATGAAGCAGCTATCCATTTGATCCATATACTTACACTTAATTTACAACTTTTATTTAAAGATAATGTTGGTCATATTTACCTCAAATTTATACATGTTGCATGATTTTCTGGCATACAAATTCCTACCTTGCTTTCATAAGCAATGCATCCATCATATTCAAACTAATTCCGAAAGCATACACAAAAAAAAAAGATATGCAACTTCTAAGAAGTTCATGAAAACTTCAAGAAATAGTAGAGTTCACAACACTAAAAAATTAATTATTTCTTAAAAGTTTAAGTCTTAAGAAAGTGAGTACAACATTTAATATTTTTTATGCTACTACTCATGTGATTTGGTATATTATATAATTGAATTCATGAATTAATATTTTTTTTATGTATATAATTAATAAAAACCTTATAGAATGTGAATGTTTCACTGTAATACTAAATAGTGAAATTATTGTTTAATTCGTGGATGGAAAAAATAAGTTTTATTATTAGGGGTAATTTGGTATTTTTTAATGGCCTATTGACCATTAAAAGATTGTTAGAGTATATTGTCTTTTAAAAAAAACTTTAAACAATAAAATAACTTTTTTACTTCCAAAATCAATAAAATTTAAAATGGTTAATCAAGAGCTTTTTTATTTTTTTAATTCTTAAAATGCAGTAAAACGACACCTTTACTCTTAGAAAAAGATAAAAACCAAGGCATGAATATAAAAGGAGCTTTTATCCTTTCACATTTTTTTTAAAATTTTTTTTTTCTAACTTTTAGAAAGTATTTTGGTATTTTTTATGTTAAGAAATTGATATTTTATTCAAAAAAGTTGCTGACATGTACTCATTACATGCTAGTAAGTGGGTAGCAACCGCACTATTTGAGTGGCACGTGATATTTAACCGAGTGACTGAATATGTTTTTTCATCATATTGCTGGAAGTATCACTATATCCTGTTTCTTCTAATGTTATGGGTAATGGCAAATGATGGGTGGTTTGTCACTGATGTCTTTTTTGTATTTTTTCTTTCTATCTAAAAAAATATATGTTTGTACTGTTTGTTTTTTATTTGAATTTCAGTTTATATTCTTTTGATTTTTTATTTTTGTTAATGACCCTTTTATAAAAGTTTTGCCTCCAATTAATATTTTTTGGTTGTTCTCTAATTTATTTTTTATTTTTATTTTCACCCCGTTGTTATAATTATATATATTTTTTGTTTTAGATCATTTTATGTAATTAATTTTTCCAGTTTCATCCTTTATTGTTTGATTTATTAGATGGGTTTTTTTATTTGTGGTGCTTCTGATCTAATGACCTGAATCACAAGTTTAAAAAGTGAATATGGTTCGACATCATTTTTTTCATTTTCTTTTCTAATTTTATTATTTTACATTACTTTGTTTTATGTTTATATAGATGGGCTTTATTTTTAAAAATAAAAATATTTATTTTTAAAAATATTCTTTTATTTTATTTTATTCAATCAATTTTATATGTGTTTCTATTTATATTATCTTTTATTAATTTTAATAAAAAAAATTAGTAAATACGACTAAGTAAATGTCTCATTCTGTGGGAAATCTTATTCTACATCCATCTCTTAATTTTTCTAATTTCTCTTTTAGTTATTGTTAATATATATTTTTTTCATTTATATACAAAGATGGTTGTCAATTTATTTAATTAGATGTTGTCATAAGCTTTTCAATTTACATTTTAAATGTTTTTATTTAAAAAAACACACATTGAAATAATCTACTTACATAATTGTTTTTAAAAAATTATAACCCGTGACAAAATGCAAGTCCAACAGCTAATAAACTATAAATTCTATCGAAATGTTGGACACAAAACTTATTAACTCAATTAAAACTTTCAGTGTTTTTTGAATTCATCATTATGAACAATGCTACTATTTATTGACAAACATTTTTTATTTATCAACAAACATTGTCCGTTGCAAAGCAGAACAAAACTTATTAACTCAATTAAAACTTTTAGTGTTTTTTGAATTCATCATCATGAACAATGCTACTATTTATTGACAAATATTTTTTACTTATCAACAAATATTGTCCACTGCAAAGCACAAAAACAAAAACTAGTTCTTACTAATTACAATTTAGAGGTGTTCATGATATAGTTAGGTTGGGTTTGGATTCATAATTATATGCAATCCAACTTTTGATATTTTATATATTATAAACCCGACCAGTTCACTTTTTTTTATCCAAGCGAGTTGGTTATTGGACCAGACTAAATTTTTTATAGATATTACTTATATTCATAAATTAGGATTATATTACTAACTTTTATGGGTTTATATTTAATAATAGACCTATAACATGAACTATATATGCCACAGCACTCTAAATGTTTAGTTTAATAATTTTTTTTGTTATTTAAAAAAATCTAATAAAAAACCCCATAACAAAAACATTAGAGTCAAAATGTTTCTAAACAAAATAAAAATAAGTACTTAATTTATAAATTATCAAATATAAAAACAAGAAAAATATAGAATATACAAGTTACATCAGATTAACTAAGTTTTAAAAATCTTGCCCTCCCATCCATCCCATTCATAGTATCTATTTTTTAAAAATTATTAACCTGCTACCATTTTATAATATTCATCAACTTTAAGGACATATACTGTAAATACTATAAATGAGATGGGTTATTATTATTTTTTCTTAACATGCCACCAATTATAATCAGTTGAATGTGTGGTCCCTTGGCATCATTCTGCATAGGAAGCAACTAAAAGAACAAGACGATGCTTTCCAGCGTCATATACGACAAACTGACAAGGAAATGAATTTATCACTGTACAAAACGTGGAACAAATTGATTTTCACCTCTAGCATCCAATGCTGGCTTCCTCACTCGTGCAAATTATGGCATGAAATAAACCAAGCAGCCGAAATGAAGAGGAAGGAGATTAAGATAAAGAACAACGATCCAACCTTTATATTTACAAGCATTGTAGAAAAAACCAAGTGACTTTCCCATGACCTGAACTGCTTTCGAAGACAGTACAAAAAACAGAGCATCTCATCAGAAACAGTGGTCTGTCAGAATTTGAGCATCATAAACAGCACATGGAGTTAAGATAAATGAATTTATATACAGGCATCCATCGCCCAGCCATAATGTGAGCACCTGCAGCAGCAGGTTTTGTTATTGCCTAACCATATCCTTTATCATCAGCTACATCAACAGTAACTGCACTCTTACCTGGTATGGCCCCATCGTTAGATCTGTCGGTAGTGGAGGAGGAGCATTGTTTAATCGGCAATCTTAGAACACATAGCCAGACAGAGGTGCATGTCTGGAATTGAGATTTCCTAAATCACGAGCACACCTAGGAGCCACAGAGTTAACCACTTAAAGCTTAATAAGTCTCCTTATCAAACCTAGCTGGGCACTTGAAAAACCTGCTGAAGGTTGATGAATGCTGCAGACAGCAATGCAAAGGGGCAAACTGTCCATCCACTTCAAGGATTCAAGCTCTTATAACTCTTTTTAATTGAAGTATCGAAACGTTATTGTAGCAGTTTGAGCTCAAAACCCATTGGGTTAAGAGATTTGTAAGGTGGGAAAGAGTAACTCAGTGTAATCCAAAATTAAAAACAGAGTTAAATTATCTGCAAGTGCCTTGTTGTAGGGCATGGTTATAATCTCAAACAGGGAAACGGTGCAATCGATATCCACAAGCTGGGGTCGCATATAATTTCATGGAAGGTTGGTGTCGCTATTCACCAGTGCACGTGGAATGCATGCACAAAAATACCCTGTGAGTTGTGACACAATTCCGAGAATATTATCTGTTTTTTTCCATGAATGAAAGGCTTTCATCATCGATGGTAACTAGAAGCGGGATCTGGCCCTTCCCTACACAGTCGCTGTTTGTTACATGATCAAACAAAAGAAAGAACAAACAGAACTCCGACAATTAGATCACCAGCCACAGAAGGTCCAGTATTATGAGACTCTGATTTAAAAGTTCTTTCCGCAGCAACTTTTTACTGTGCACCTTAACTGAACAGACTACACACTGTTCTTCACAATGACATCTTCAATGAATCCTGTTATTAATCTCTTTCCATCTAGATGAAGAGCACCAAGCTACTCCGATCAGTGTAGAAGTGGTCCTCTTATGCGGGTGCGATTTGGCCCAATGAAACTCCATATTACCCAGAACACAGAGGATTAATAACCCTCCCAATTTTCAACTGTTAGCCAGGCAATGAAACTATGCCAAGGATAATCTCTTTCAAGTTAAGATGTTAAATGTGCCTATTAAGCGTTGGATCACTTGCATGATTGGTTTCTATCACACTAGGAACATTACTCACTGAATCAGACGCTAGATAGCTTGAACTTGTGCGCACTGAACTTCCACTTCTATAATCCAATTTACACCAACGTTTCACATAACTGAAACAAAAAATGATGCCTAGAAAAACAAACTTCATAAACCCTAACAAAGATCAAAAGGTTGATAAATACATTAACTAGAAATAAATAAATAAGATATGTTTTTCCACTGTATAGTGTGAAAGACATGAAACTGTCAAGTGTGAAAATTTGTTCGTGATGATACTGGGACTGCTTTTCCTATTTGGTTGTGTTTCTTCACTTCTCCTTAATCCATTTATATCCTGAATTCTCCTTCTGGCATCAAACCTAACCGCGCCAATCTTGTAAATCAAAACATAGGCAAAGTGAAAGATGATCAATGTCCACGTAAAGGTGAAAAGCAGTGGATCTAAACATGATGTTTTCCGTTTATGCTTAAGCGCAGGATCATCTTTTTATGCAATTTTGTTGTAATTGTTGAATTTAATCCTCAATACCTCGCTGACATATTTATGTTTCTGCTGATTCTACAAGTTAGTGATGCAAATGTTTTGACTAGTCAAGCTGTTGATCCCTTCAATAATGTGAAGGAAACCCAGAATTAAACCCACCATCTGAGCACCACAAGTAGGTATCCTTCCATTTCAAAGTGGCTAAAACCCAGAATTAAATCCACCATCTGAGCATCAAAGGCAGGTCCTTCCATTTCAAAGAGACTTACTCTCTCAATGAGATGAGCTTTCAACACGGCCAACAGCAGATTTTGCTTGTTCTCCAATTGTCCCACGCTCGTGAACCCATCTCTAGTGCCCATGACGAAGAGTTTTGGTCTGGGCGACTATATAATTGTTTTATGGTGCCTCCCAAACAGTATAGGAGCAGTTTATCTGCTCCAAACGGCAATCCATGCTTACATAACCAATAATTCCTGCATAGCCCGCAATTGGAGCTCCTACATGTGTGTGTGTGTGTAAATCTCAGCCAACGAAAAAATGGAAGGAAATGGGAGAAAGAAAATTCCTTAGCGCTCAATTTGAAGTTCGTAAATTGTAAATATATGTTAAGTAAAGTGTAGGAAAGGATTCAGGAACTTTTGTTGAAGGACTAATTGACAGAATAGGTCCCCAACCACTTTTTGAGAAGGTTTAAATCAGACTAGAATACCCTATCATATGATTCTTGTCTCCATGAATTTGGCAGCTTAATACATATTTCAAAAATGTCAGAAATATCTCAAAACACTCATCAACATCGGTGATGAACCCATGCAGGCATGTACAGAAACATCAAATAAAACATCGAAAAAGATGTTTCCTTTGGTTTTAACCAATTCAAACACAATAGTTATTGGATCAAAACCATACCTGTAGAACCTACCATCAAAATCTTGTTTGCTGGAAACTTTTAAGAGGCCCAAGTACAAACAGCCGACATCTGAATTTCAGCAAAACCATTAAGAAAACACCAGTTGATCTCCCGACACTTCTCATGTCAAAAGTGATTGCAGTGAAGCCTTTGATGGATAACCTCGAGGCAATTCCATGCACGAGTGTCCGGCTCCCTCCCAACTTTTAGTATGGATACACCAGCACTATGCATTGCTTTTGATTTGGGTGGTTTCTTGAGATGGCTCGAAGACTTGTGCCATCTGGGGTTGAAATGAAGCAAGATTCAATTGCAATCTTTGTTGTTGTTCAAGGGAAAAGGAAAAAAAATGAAAGAAACAAGAACCTGGAACACACTTAATGGCTGTGTTAGTTGAGAATGAAGAGGGATAATGTAGGAGTTTAAGGATCATAGAAAGCAAGGCTGATGATTTTAAGGAGTGGCAGCTATTGGTCTTGTTGATGTTAATGAGCTGCAGAAGGCAGACATCTAGGTGGCAGGATAAAAGAATTGTTAATTTTAGGAGAAAAGAAGTTTCCATAGGCTTATTTTTTTGCAGAGGATCACAGCACAACACAATGCCATGTCATTTTGGATTTTCAAAAGAAACTCCAGAAGATCTAAAAAGAGAAAGAGAAAGAGATCCATACTAAAAGTATAAAGAAATCCTGAAAGAGTTTACAAGGGAACACCAGTGATATTTACATTGTTTAACTAGAAAGATTTGCGAATTGAGATCAAAGCTCCCCTAGAGATGGTTCAGAGATTTTACAAGTGGGAAAGATAAATCAAGGTACACCCAATGTATAATGAAATGATATACTCACACCATAAGATATATAACATTTTGGTTAAATTACTGAATGAGTATGGTTATATAACAGGCCTAACTTTAATGACATGATCACCAATCTAACACAATGATTCAGGGCCAAGAACCGAATTGCACAGGACATCTCGTTCCCCTGAATTGCAATATTAAAATACAAATGCATCTTAGGCAACCCCAAACTAGGCTAGTACATTCCACAGTCATCACATAAACCACCATCAAGGGCATCTACAAAAACAAAGTGCCCAAATGTTTTTCAATTTTGGAAGGAAACAATGCCAATCATTCATAGCAAGAGCCTGAGTGTTTTGAAATGGAAAGCTTCTACCCTATCATTTCATTTCCTTCAGCAGTTTTTGATCAGAACATCATTTCCTTCCGTAAATTCATAAGTACTAGCAGATGCTCAAGGGAAGCTCAAACAAACATAAGTATTTTAGGTAATTGTCTCTATCATCAATACATATTACACACAATTATAGTCAACTCATCATTTCTTCAAATAAAAAATGTTGAAAGTGCCGATCAAGGAATTGATTGATCGCTGGGATTCTATTGCAAATCTGAAATTGAAACATTTTCCACCCCCGTGAAAATACAAGAAAAGCTAGACCTTGCTATTGTAATTGAAATTCAGATTCATTTAAAATTTAACCTCGACTTCAAATTCCGTATCCAAATCAATGCTAACCCATTAGTATTAACCAATTTACATCTTTATCTTGCATTACTAAACCAAACAAATAACCGAAACCCACAAAACAACATAGTTCATAAAATCCTAAACAAACCTTACAAAATTGATATATAATAATAATACTTCAAACAAGAAAGAAACCAACATTCCAAAGCGAAATGAGTTTCGATTACTTATCTTAACATAACCAAATTAAAGTTTCACCAGTAATTTCAACAAATTCAAGCACCAACACCACTGGTAGCTCCCTTCAACGCCTTCTTCAACTCCTCGTTAACATCTCCCTCTACTGATTTCTTCTCATTGTTTCTCCTTTCAATTTTATAACCACTACTCCCACTTTTAATTCCATTTCTCTCAAGTTTCCCAGAATTCAATTCCCCAATTAACAATTTCCCTCCACCAATTTCCTCCCTCAATCCCTCCACAGCTTTCTTCAGATGCCCATTCTCGCTTTGAAGTACCTCTAATTGACTTTTCACACCCAAACACGCCTCTGCCACGTCAGAATTCCCCAAGTCCATCCCCACCTTCCCAGTGGTCCCCTCTTTCTTACTCCTCCCATCTCCGCCATCCACGTGTTCAATCCCAACCTTGTTCATCACCAGAAACGGTATCTTCCTGAAATTAATCCCAGCCGTTGATTCACCACTACCACTCTTGATATCAGCCGGGACCCGAACTCCCCACCGGAAATTCACCACAGCCCTGCTCCTCACGGGCAACTTCGTCCTTGCTGCCACTTCGAGACCAGAAAAAACACCCGCAACCGCACTCGCCGTCACAGGAGGCAAAACCGCAATCCTCTTCCCATAAAACATGCCATTAACCACAGCCGGAGTCGTATTCGGAGACGCAGGCTCGACGACCTCAACCGATCCATCATCATCAGACGAAACGCCACCGTTTTGAATCGACCTCGTAACGTGACTGACATGACTGGACGACTGCGACTTCTTAATAGAAAAGTCCCCAAATTGAGGCTTGAAGTGAAGCATGAAGCTAGGGTTCAAATTATTATTATTATTACCTTTACCCAACAAATTGAATTCAGCACTCATAATCATGGAGCTAGAGGCCGGAGAACCGAAAGGGCCGGTTCCGGTTTTGATAACGAGAGAGAAGGGGTTCCAGGTGTCATTAGGACGATAAGAGATTTTGACGGAGGGGCCTGACTCAAAGAAAGTAGAGAGATTTAAAGAAAGTTCTTTGGATTCACCGGCTATAATCCCTGACTGGAATGGTAAACCCATGATGCTTAGAGGCACTTTGGCTCTAAAAAGAGGGTTTTGCTCTTCCCGAAATTTTAGGGAGGCTTTCATTTTTTGTTTTTTCAATAATGATCAGTGAAGTGATGATCGGGTGACTTATATAGCGACTAAATGGGTGAAGGTTTTGGAGGGATTTTGAAATTCGGATGAGAAAATTTGGAAACACGTTCCTCGAGGGAGCTCAAGCTTTGTGGGCAATCGCTGGCGGATTGATAGGGGTGGTTTTGGGTGTAATTTTTGTGGGAGGGAGAGGGTGAATTCGGGGGATGCGGTCTATTTTCTGATCGGTGGCTGATGGAGGGGATTTTTTTTATTTATTTTTATATCACGTTTTATTTTAAAAAAAAAATTATTTTTAAATTATTTTTAAATTTTTTTAATATATTAATATTCAAAATAAATCTTACTTTAATATATTTTTAAAACAAGAAAACTTCAACTAACTCCAAATAAATTAAATCTCGCCATATAATTTGAATTTTTGAAACAGGTCGACTATGACCGGCGCGTTTAGCGTTTGTCTCTACTGAACCGTTTGATTAAAATACCTGCGGGTGACTCACTTCACCAGACAGACTTCTTGTGAGCTTGTTGAGCAACAAGCCAACAAGAGAGAGGGTGTGATCGTGAGGCTGTGCCTGTCAGCTCGTCCATCAGCCATGTGGAGTGCGGTCTGTCACGTCCTTCAGCATTTCGTCCCTTTCATAGATATTTTTCTGGGTTTTTTAATTAATTATCATGATATTTTATCCGTACAAACTTTTTTTTGGAATTAAGTATACAATAAGTTATTTATATCGAAGGTGAGTTTATTTTTCATAATTTTTCTTTTGATAGGAACTTTTTTTTAATCCACTGCTTTGTCAAAATAAAAACAAAATCACCCAAATATCTTTTGATTAAAGTTTAAAGCGCGAAGCTTTTCCATCAAATTAATTGATAAAGAACAAAGGTGAGTAATTGAATTTGCTAAAAAAACTCACATAGAATTAATTGAAAAAACCAAATTAAAACATCAAATTAAAAAATATTTTTTTTAATGATAGTTTATTAGGAACACCAAAATATTATTGAATTTATTAAAAGAAATGAGATATAAACATTCTATAAAAGTAGATAATATTTATAAAGGGAATGATTTTCAGCTCAATAATAGTCATTATAATTAAAAAAATAGTTGAAAATATCATATTTATTCATCTAAAATATATGCTCAATTAGCCAAAATAATGGCTAAACAACGTATTATCTAGGTTAAATCATAGAAATTAGATATTTTAATTTAGAATCTAATAGATTTCATTTTAATCCCTATTTTTTCAATTACTTTTAATTATATTTGTAATTATCTCTCAAACTCTTAGTTTCATGCAATATCATCCTTGTCAATCTCAATTATCAATCTCAAAGCATAGTATTAATTTTATATTGATCTTTAGTTTTTTATTTGTGTACTTAAATCATTAATTGACCATTAAACTTTTAATTCTTTTAATTTGACCCCTAATTTGGTCAAATTCATCCCCTACAATCATGCTCCTTCTTTTAGTTTTGTTCTTGGATTTAAATTTCTTCAATAAAATTCCTAATTCTTAGTTAGATTTCAATATTTATGCAATCAAACTCCTGATTTGATTAAATTAACTTTTTAAAATTACAAATTCACCTTCAAACTTTAAATTCTTCCAATCAAAGCCTAAATTGACTTCAAATATCAATTCTTCTTGCAATTAAGTCCTCAATAAAATTAATTAAGCCTTCCAGAATTCTTATTAAGTCCTTACCTATCTAGATTTGTATTTCTATACTCCAAATAAAAATATTTTCACTAAATAGGCCCTTTGTCAATTAGAATTGGGCTGCTAATTTTATCAAATTTATACATTTTTGTGCTCTAACTTTTTAAGTTGTCATTTTGGTCCTTCACTACTAACTTGGATAATCTTTAACGCTTTCTTCATGTATATCCTCTTATATTTTAAATCTTTTTTTTTCTTGATTTTTTTATAGGGTCAAAAGTAGATAACAACAAAAGTGTCATTTGAATATGATAAGATTGTAATGACTAAGAATAATGTAAGAATAATTATTTGTGGGGAAAGAATATTGTAACCATGAACTTTTTATATTCCATGTTGCTAATGAAATGAATGCAAATGCATTTTTTCTACTTATTTGCTTGAGTCTATTGATTTATAGCATGCTAAAGTAGGATATGTTACTTTATCTTATCTTAAGAAAATGAATTATCTTGGGTTAATTTATGATTTAAACTTTTCATCTATGAATAAATATGAAATATGTGTTAAGGCTGAAATTACCAAGAAAACATATGCATATCTTAAAAGAAAAATTAAATTACTTAGCTTAATATACACAAACTTGGGTGATTTAAAATAAATTATGACTAGATGAGGTAGAAAATAGTATGTGACCTACATATATGATTTTTCAAGATATACAAATTTTTTTTTGCTTAGAATTAAAGATGAAGCTTATAACATGTTTTATTATATAAAACAAAATCAACTAAAATAAAAAAATTAAATGAGTTAGATATGATAAAAAGATAAATATTTCTTTTATAAATGACAATTATGAAAAGAAAGGTATAATACATGAAGTTACTCAATCTTATTCACTTGAGTCTAATAGGATAGTTAAAAGAAAAAAATAAAACTTTAAAAGAAATAATGAATGTTATGTTAGCTAATTCTTTAACACATAATTAATGGAGTGAAACTATTTTATCTACGTATCATTTACAAAATATAATTCCTTATAAAAAAATTGGTATAATACTTTATAAATTAGAGAGTGGTTATTATCCTAATTTAAAATATCTAAAAGTATGGGGGAGTCTAACCAATGTTATATTACCTGAACTAAAAAGGAGAATGATAGGTTTGTAAGCTTATGATTGTATGTTTATTAGTTATTGTTTATGTTGAAAATAATGTTGCATAAAGGTTTTTAGTATTAAAAAGTAATGTGCTAGATTAAAATATTATTATTAAAACAAAAGCTACAGAATTCCTTAAACACATTCATCCATTAAGAGAAAAGATTTTTTATGCATCTATTAACGATAATAGAATTGATGAAACTCATATTAAGAAAGAAACGAGTGTGAGATAAAGAAAAGAAATTTTATTTGAAAATAATTTATCACTTATTTGATATATAAAAATTCAGTAACCTTCTTTGAAGCTATCTCTTCTTTTGATTCTAGTTTTGAAAAAAAAACAATTAAAGTTTAAATTAATTTGCTTATATAAAATCAAACTTTAGAGATTATTGATTTGCCCTAAAATGCAAAACCTTTTGGTTGCAAATGGATTTTTAAAAAAAAATATTTTCCTAATGGTTATATAGATAAATACAAAATAAGATTGGTTGTAAAAGGATTTTACTTAAAAACAAAATATGGATTATTTTGATATATTTTTACCTGTAAGTAGAATTTTCTTAATTGGAGTTTTAATTGTTTTAGTTTTCAATTTATAACCTTTATATACATCAAATGGATATTAAAACTGTTTTTCTAAATAATGATATAGAAGAAGAGATGTATATGTTACAACTTGAAGGTTGCTTAGTTCCTGAACAAAAAAATAAAGTCATTATATTGCTTAAAGCAAGCTTCTAAATACTGGCATGAGAAATTTGATGGAGTTGTTTTGAGTGATGGTTTTTCTTCAGTTAGAATGGATAAATATATGCATACTAAGTCTATTGATAATTACTATGTGATCATTAGTTTATATATAGATAATATGTCTATATAGATGATATGCTTATTTTTTGTACTAACATGAATGTTATGCATATCACAAAACATTTCTTAAACTAGTGTAATATTAGGTATTAAAATTATAAAGAGAGACAATGATATAATACTAACACAAGAACATTATGTAGAGTAACTTTTTAAGAAGTTTGGTCACTTTAATATGACACTTGTGAGTGTTGCTTATAATGCTAATACTTAATTAAAGAAACATAAAGGTAAAGTTGTTTGCTTAGCTCGAGCATGCTCAAATTATTAGAAGTCCGATACCTTTATTTAACTTCACTTGACTTAACATAGTATATGTTATGTGTAGATTACGCAAATATACACAAAATTTCAATCATAAGCATTAAGCAATAACAGTTTAACTGATAAAATATTTGAAAGGTACCATGGACTATGATATTTTATATAGTGGATTTCTTGCTCTATTAGAATGATATATCGATGCTAACTAAATTTCATATTCAAATGAGATTTAATCCATTAGTGACTATATTTTTATTCATGGTGGTGATGCAGTGTCTTAAAAATCATTCAAACAAAGTTTAAGGGCTCAATTTATCATGAAGTTAAAATTTATAGCTTTAGAATTAGTAGGAAATGAAGCTGATTGGTTGGTTGCGGAATTTTTTAACTAAAATTCCATTAAGAGTATAGCCGACACATTATATAGCAATGCATTATGATTGCCAAATAACAATAGCCACTATTAAGAATAAATCCTTCAATGGTAAAAATCAACATATTCAATTAAGACATAATGTTATAAAACAGCTGCTAAAAGATGGAATTAGTTCAATTGATTATGTGAAGTAACAAATAAATGTGGTCGATCCTCTGACTAAACTAGTTGGTAGAAAATTGATATTAAAAATATCAATAGGAATAAGACTAATGTTATAAAGAAATCAAAATGATGGTAACTCAACATATGTGATTAGACATCCCATGAATTAGATTCATATAAGTAATAACAAAGTCATTTGTTGTCTATAGCACTATAAAACAAGTCATTTTCTATCATGTGAGGATAATACTAGTTTGTAATTAAAGAGATCGTGAACTAAAAAGTTTTTAATAAATTTTATATTTTTTATAAATAGTATTCAAGTTGCAATGAATACTTGATGAAAATACTTATATGAATGTGGAGTAGAACCATTTTTATTAGATACTAGAATTACTTATATGAGTGTGGAGTGAGACCATTTCTATTAGATACTAGCAAATCTCTATAGCGCTCATAAATAACTAGGCACTATCATAACTTATTAAAGTAAGATTGAGTCAAACAACAAGAAATTATAGAGGTATAATTTGATTGGTAAAATATCTAACTTATAATAAGAATTTTTTATTCATAGAAGTTAAAAAATAATTATATACATTAAATCTCATTCTTTCCATAATTTGATTTATAATCCAAAAAATACTAGAATAGATAGAAATCCAACAAGTATATTCTTATTAAAAAAAAATCTCTTGAAATATATGAGGGATTGTTGTAAAAATAAAATTTAAGAGATTATTTCAAAATATTTTTATTTTACATTGAAAAAATATAATTTTTTTATCATGAACATAGAATATATGTATTAATAGGTTTCTAATTCCACATTATAAAAATAAAATATTTTAATATTTATATAATAAACTTTAATATAAATTAATAACTAACAAAGATAAGATGATAGATTTACCCATGTAATGTTAGCTCATACGAAAAACAATCTTTAATTATTTAGTTACATGTAAAACAACGCTTATATTTTTTAAATTTTTTATCTTCAATGATAATTTATTTTGGGCCTTTAAACTAACATTGCAGTTTTTTAAATTCTTGAAATTAATTTTAGCAGGTACATATATTTCATAAACGCTATTTAACATTTCTAACAATTATTTTTTGAAAAACTGTTGTCACGACAACCCATTTCAAAACAACACCTTAATTCTATCATTTAACTGTCGTAGACTTTAATTCTCATATTTATTTATTTTTGTGCTGTTGTGGGCTACAAGCCTATACATATACCTGCATTTTTAGAGACAAAAAAAACAAAACACCACCTGACTTGAAACACTTAAAACTTGTTGGATTTTCTTTTTGTTGTTTTCCTTCTTCTTGTTTATGCATCTCTCCTTCTGAGGAAGAACCTGTTAAATCCGGGGATAGTCTTATGTGGGTAAATATCCTCAAGGATGGATCTGTGCACGCTTGAGGGAGGTTTGTTTTTTTCCCTGAAATGAACAAATTATGCAGTCAGCCCTAGAAACTGAAGGGAATAAAAGAGATGCGTGACCTCTTAAATCAACAGGCGATCCTGGCAGAGGCCTGTCCTCGTTTGCTGCAGACATTGTAACAACCTTCTTAAATTTCATTGGTGCTGAAGAAATGCTCTGGAAAAATGGTTGCCTTGATGAGATGCGAGAGTAGCTCATAAGCCCAGTCCAAGATGCCTCTCCATGTTCAGTACTGAAACCAGCTGCACTTGACATAAATACTATTCGAGAAGAAGATACGCAAGGCCTGATCATCGCCATGTTTGTTGCAGGAGTTGCAGCTGTAGCCATTTTGTGCAGTTAAATCTCAGAATAGTATCTGCAAGATTGCAAAGATCATATGCATTCAAAGCAGAAACATGGCAAGGCCGTATATTGGAACATAAACCTGTTCATGTACCCTCCCAAAAGTAATTTCTAACTCGCAAAGGAGAAAAATTAGAAAGATCAAAAACATTATACAATAATGCGATGAAGTTATCCACATCAACTATAGCAAGTTCTTCCAAGAATTTGCAGAAGAAGTTGAAATCTACCTTGTACTACTAATTCATAGTCCTAAAGTTCACTGCGGTACTATTGCTTGAGCAAAAAAGAAGGGTGTTTTATATAATTCATCATTCTACAAATACAAAAAGCGACACATTAGCTATGTCATGTCTAATATAAAAAATCTTTACCATACTTTTAAAACAAACTGATAAATTGTAATAAAACTATTAATAATGTAGAGAGATCCAAATGAATAGGATATAATTATCGATGGATAATCTTCACCCTTGACAGCAGAGCTGTCAGTGCTTCTCACCCTCCACTTCTCCATCTCTCTTTGCGACCCCTATCAGCTTAACCTGCTCCCCTAGAAAGAAACCCTCCTCCAGGGTCACGGTTTTGGCTTCTGTTCTTTATTCTGTTACCAGATTCAGTTCTTTCCATTCTTTATTCCATCGCGATTGTTTTTATTTGCATCCAGGATTTAAATCGATGATGGATAGAAGAAAGAGAGGGAGGCCTGACTTCAAAACTAATGGCTTTGGTGGATTGAAGAAATCTAAGCAAGGTCATCTATTTCTCTTAGTCTCAAGATTTAGCCAGTTAATTTCTTCAACTGGTATCTGGGCTTTTCATGTTGTTTGGTTTTCTTTTGGTGTTTTACTGATTTGTTTATGCTTTAAGTATGTTTTTTACTTTTTGTGGATTTATGCGTCTTGGCTTTTAAGAATTTGTTAGCTTGCACGGTGTTCTAAGGGAGAATTTAGCCTCAAGTGTTCTTTGTGTGTCTGTTTGGTTTCTAAGGCTAAATTCTTAATCATTTGCGTGTTTTAAAATTGGGGTCAATGCCAATAATGAAGCTTTTATTCCGTGGAAAGATTGGTTGATTGTTGTCTTTACTGTTTTGTTCTTTTTGTTTTTTTTTTAACATAATTTATGCTTCTGTATTGCTGTTAGAATGTTTAAATTATGTTGTTCTGGGGGTTAGCCGGTTAGGCTTTTTTTTTACGTTGGTTGTAGTTGTCATTTTGCCTGCTTGTATTGTCAAACCTTTGCTGCTGTTTCACTGGTAGGACTGTAGAGTCAGGAATTACCCGCACCAGCTTTGATTGTGGTTATGATTTTCTTGCTTATCCCACTTCTTCTGCTGCTGCTGCTTGAATATTGGCATAATAGTTTCAGAAACTACTTCACTGGTTGGTGTCCTTGAGAAATCCAATTTTTAAACTGTCGTTGAACATGCAAAATCTTAGCCTGGAGAAACTTTATCTGTGTTACAAGTTATACTTAAAGCACCGATAATGTAGCATTCATATATAGGGTGAAAAGGCAGCAAATAAAACACTTAAAACCATACAAACACTCAAATTAAATTATCCCCCAAGCTCAAGAACTGTTACTCATCGTCAAAGGATTGTCCTTTGTTTGAGTAACATATTTTATAGAATTAACCCAAGCATCCTTCAATGGCTTTGAGAGAGATTTCTGGTTTCTCCTCTAGACATAACTAACATCAAACAGCCTCAAGTATAAATGCATTTGACCAAACAAAAATCAAATCATCTCCCAGCATTTAACTCCACCTCAATTAAACATGCCCTGAACTAAGTGAAAATCTCAACAAAACAAAAACACCCATAAACTTCATTGGAGACTTCAGTTCATTTGTGAAGTACAAAAACAGGGTTACCACATGAGTGGATGCTAGATAATGGTGAGAAAAATTTGCTGGAATGTACTTGTCAATGTACATCTATATTACGCACCAAACATTCTATATTAGTTAGACAATTTTATTCTAAAAAACTTAGGTGTTTTGTAGCGAGTCCTACTGGTATTAAACTTGGGAATATTTTAGAATAAGTAGATTAAGAATCTGGAGAAATTTTAACTGAGAACTAGTAATTAATGTTTGTAACAGAAATGGACCCCTTATCAACTGTTGTAGGAAGCAAATTGAAGCCATGCACCAAGTTTTTCAGGTTCAAATTTTCTCACCTAAATAAGTATCTTGAATTTCATCTTTCATCTTTTAATATTTAAAAGTTACTGTAATTTTTTCCCCACAATTTGAGTTGTGTGCTGTGCTAATGAAGTGGGTATTCTAGCTGTTATACAGTTACTTAGTCATAACTGTGCTTTGTTCAAACAAAGTTTATTAATGGAATTTCATTGTAGACTTTGTTTTACTTATGAACTACAAAAAAAGATAATTGCTTGCTGGAAAACAGTTGATGCAAGACTCTCTTTTTTCTGGATATTGATTTTATTTTTATACCCGAGGAATGTCCGCTGGCTTTCCTTGTTACTTTAACAACGATAACATTTAATGTTATTTTTTCCATTTAAAGTTTATTGGTTCTGGATTGAACACAACTTCCTATTAAATAAATTAGATTATGTTGAAGTAAGTTAAACTTTCAGTATGGTGTCAAAAATTTAGAATAATGGATTTGCTGGCACAGGCTTGTATTACTGTAGCAGCAAGTTCAATTATCTAGAATTGTATCAATTTGTGAGTGCCATATTGTCATCCATGTCACTGAAGTTTATGCTATGCTATCTTCTAATCTGTGATGAAGGTATTCCAGTTTGGAGACTCGTTGACTTAGTTTAACATCACTTCAGCTGTGTTCCTTATTTCTGGTCCTAAAAGAATTTTGATTCAGTATTTCATTTTTCTAGGTGGTAGCCTATTCTGTTTTGATTCCCAATATTTGGAGATGATGTTATACAGAATTCATCATGTGAATCTGCATTTTTATCAAAGTCAATTGCTTTGTGGTTATCATGTGCAGTGATAGTTAGAAGAATAAGATTGTAGTTGAGCATTTCATTCTTTTTTAATTGAATGGTAGTTGTAGGGGTAGTTGTAGGCCTTAATTATTTGATTAGTATTCAGCTGCTAGATGTACTTTTGGACTTTTAAGCAGTATCATTTATCTGCACATGGTGGATTGACTTACTGAACCTTTTTTTCTTTTTTTGGTTATGCTTTGGATCGCTGCACTGCTGGCTGTCCATTTGGTGAGAGCTGCCACTTTCTCCACCATGTTCCTGGTGGCTACAATGCTGTGGCCCAGATGATGAATCTGGGACCTACTGTCACCCCACCATCCAGAAGTATGGCGGCCCCACTGCCAGTCCCTAATGGCTTTGCTTCGTCTGCTGTTAAAGGCCGGCTATGTAACAAATACAGTAGTGCTGAAGGTTGCAAATTTGGTGATAAAAGTCATTTTGCGCATGGTGAGTGGGAACTTGGCAGGGATTTTGCTCCATCCCACAACAATCCACGTGCTGCTGGAGGTGTTCCAGGACATTTGGGTGGTCGTGTGCTGCTTTGTGGTTATCATGTGCAGTTGATAGTTAGAAGAATAAGATTGTAGTTGAGCATTTGAATCTTTTTTAATTGAATAATAGTTGGAGGCTTTACTTGTATTCAGCTGCTAGATGTACTTTTGGACTTTTAAGCAGTATCATTTATTTGCGGATTGACTTGCTGAACCTTTTTTTTTTTTTTTGGTTATGCTTTGGATCGCTGCACCTGGCTGTCCATCCGATGAGAGCTGCCACTTTCTCCACCATGTTCCTGGTGGCTACAATGCTGTGACCCAGATGATGAATCTGGGACCTACTGTCAACCAACAATCCATAAGTATGGCGGCCCCACTGCCAGTCCCTCATGGCTCTACTTCGTCTGCTATTAAAGGCCGGCTTGTCCATGCCGTCCATAGTTCCATGTTCCATGTTCCGAGTAGATAATAGTAGCTTTGCCTAATTTGCTGGAAACCCTTGAATTTTAAACTTCTGTAGTCTATTATAATACTTTAATAATTTCTATTGCGAATAATTCTATTATAATACTTTAATAATTTCTATTGCGAAGTACGATCCTATGTTTCAGAAGCCAAAGCCTTTTTAGAATGATGTCACGGCGTTCTCTGCATAAATCATTACCTTGTGCAAGATTTTCTGTATCTGTGCAGTTTCTATTATGATTTAGAGAACCATTGTTGTAAAACCTGGCCAGCTTGGTGGCTTGTCCTGGGCAACCTGAGGTTTTGGACATGTTTTATATAGAAAAACTAGAGTTTCCAGATAAACTAGAGTGAGATTTATTTATTTTTTTTTTGATAAATATCTTAAAATTTTATTTAAAAATTTCAACTTTTGGATTAAGATAATTTTTTAATATGATATTAAAATCTTGATGATTAAACGATCATACGTTTGAATATTATTATTTTTATTTATTTGATAAGATCACGAGTTTGAATATTATTATTTTTATTTATTTGATAAAAATTAAGTACAAACTAAATTCATAACTTGTATAACTTTCAAGCTCAAAGAATTTTTACTCAAGGTATTTTAAAATTAAGAATTTTTGTCTGTGTATTTTAAAATTATTTTTTAAATCTTGCTTAAGTTATTACACTATTATGATGATTTTTTAAGGTATTTGCTGAGTCTCTTTTCTTAGTAAGTTCCATGGCACCTTGTGTC
Organism: Populus euphratica; assembly: GCF_000495115.2. Lineage (NCBI taxonomy): Eukaryota > Viridiplantae > Streptophyta > Magnoliopsida > Malpighiales > Salicaceae > Populus > Populus euphratica. Next base: position 126,962 of record NW_011500164.1, read on the forward strand.
ATCCCCTATGCATCTGGAGTTTCTGGTCCCTTTGGATTCTTTGATCGCAGATCTCACAGATATATCACAAGCATACAGATATTATCTTTGCATTAGATATGATACTAAGAAGAAGAAGAAGAAGAAGAAGTGAAATTAATACGCAAAGAACAAAGAGTAGTAGCTGGTGTATTAAGAACGATATCGGAATAAGAAAGAAAACCCATGAATTAAATTGAAGAAGAAGAACAAGCAGTGAAATGAAATTAATACACAAAGCACAAAGAGCAGTACCCTGCACAACCAAACACCCTTATGTCAGTTGCCTTAAATGAGGTTACCAATTCTATCATAAAAAAATCACAAAATAATTTGAAAAACTAAGTAACAGAAAAGGAGAAATAAAATGAATTAACAAATAAACAAACCAAATATTTAATGAAAAATACCCAAAATTTAGCATACATCAATTCACCTAAAACAAACCCCATACAAAAATCGTTGTTGCATAAAATTGAATAAAAATAAATTATAACATCCAATATTTTTTTATTTGATATTTAATTCAATTGTTTTTTTAAATTTTTTTTTAAAATTAATGATTTATTGGATCATTTTGATATTAGAACAAGAAGATTTACGATTTTATTATCTTATACAAGGATAAATTTATTTTGTTTGTTGTTCATGTGAAAAGGATGATGGGATTCTTTTATATTATATCTATTTTTTAAAATTATTATTTTATATGAATATATTTAACTAATAATATTTTTCTCTTAGACTGTGTTTTTTGAACTCAAACCAAAATAAATGAAGTTTTTTATTTTTGTAGAAATACACATTTCCAAATAATAATAGTACAAAATGAGTATAGTAGCTCATGAATAGTAAAGTTTGGAAGTTTGAAGTATATTGGATTTTTTTAAAAAAAATTCTTGTTTTTTTTAAGTTATTAAGTTTCTTTTTTTAATTTACTTATTAGTTTGTTTTCAAGAAACATAATATGAGATATGATGACAATCCTTAGACTCATCCAATATAGATGAGGATTTGTATTTGATCTAAAGTGTTAACTATTAGATATTTATTATTGGATATTTATAATCAAATTTTAGCATTTATTCTCTAGAATTTTAGATAATTTTAAATTAATAAGTTGAAGCTTGAATGACCAATTTGGTTGTTAAGATAGAACATCTTAGTACTGAGATGGCTGAATTTCAATGATTGTACATGGAACCAAAAATTATACATGAATCATTCATGTGCTCCCTCTTATCACCTTTTAGTCTCGAAAATTATTTTTAAAACCAACATATTAAAATAAGTTAAAAATATATAAAAAATTAATTAAAAATAAAAAAATTAATTAAAAAAAACACTTTTATAATATAAAATATGGTTACACAGTTAGAGATAGCCGAAGGGGCATGAATAAAACACTTAATTAATGGCATCCATTCCAAAGGAACAATTATTGGGGTCCAGGAAACAAGATGGAAGCTTCTGTACCAAACTCAAATAGTTCGAGTATAGTATATATGGATTTTAATAATTTATCAAATATCTTTATCTATTTTAAGTAGGAAAGGTATTTTTTTTTCTGTTATTTCACTCTTTAAATAGTGACGTCATTAATGACATCTCATTTGAAAATAATTACGAACTTCTTTTTTTTTTTTCTCCAGAGATGAGATTCTTCAGTTGGTTTTGTTAAAGAATCTTATAACAAACTAATTTCCTGTTTTAGATTAAACAACACAGTAATGAATCATCAAACAGAATTAATCTACAGCACACCAACACACCAGAAAAGGTGAGCAGCCAAACAGGCTCTTAATTCCAATACTTACCATCTCACGTGCGATCACGAATCTCAACCATATATTGTAAATTAGTTAAACTAAGAGGGACAATTCCGTGAATATAGTCAGCAGATATTTTAACATCACGAATCTCAACTATATACCGTTGAGAGGAGCGGTTAAGATTGATGCCACGTCATCGCATGATGGGATGCAGGTCTGGCAAAGCAGCGCACGCGACCAAAATTCCACTGACAAGGCGCCACGTGAAAAAGCATTTAAGATACATAAATTAAGAGCGTCTTTAAGAGTTTGGTTAGTGTTATTTTTAAAATGTTTTTTTATTTAAAAAAATATATTAATAATATTTTTTTAATTTTTTAAAATTATTTTTAAAATCAATATATTAAAATAATTTAAAATATTAAAAATATAGTAACTCAAAGTAAAATAAAAATTTAAAACTTTTTAAAAGTTTTTTTAAAATCACAATATCAAATACACTCTCGTATATATCAATTTGAATGTGTGAGGATTACATAAGCAATGATGATCTGTTTTAAAATTACAATATCAAATACACTCTCGTATACATGATAGTTATGATATCAATTTGGATGTGTGAGGATTACATAAGCAATGATGATATAAAATATTTTTTATTTAAAGATATATAAAAATTATATTTTTATTTTAAAATATTATTTTTAATATTATTGTATCAAAATAATATAAAAATAAAAATATTTATTTAAATAAAAAAATAAATTTTAAAATAAAAAAACTATTTACACCAAGTTTCTAAACACATCTTAAAATAACAAAAAAAAATCAACAAATTTTCTCTAAATTATCATTAACTGGGAGTTTAAAAAAATATGTTTTAAAAATTAATTTTTTATATTTTTAAATAGTTTTAATTTGTTAATATTAAAAATTATCTTTTTAAAATAAAAATTATTATTTCATTATATTTTTTTAAAAATTATTTTAAACTACAGCCGTCATTTTATTTTAAAAATATCTATAATATAGTTCCCGCTTTATACTTTTTATAAAGCGTTTTTATAAAGTAACCTGATTTTTTTTATTTGCAAAGTTGATATAAAAAACTCTTAATACCCATTTTATTTTATAAAAAACTATACATAATAAAACACACATAGGTAAACTATCTTTTGGTATATATACTTTCTTATTTTATAAAAAACTCTATTGTAAAGGCAAAAAATTCAAGCCATCTATTGAGAGTGAAATTGTATTTTAATAACCCAAGTACAAAAAAAAAATAAAAAAATTGAACCTTTTCTTGCATCTATCAACTCTCAAGAAAACGACATTAATCTAAATTTAGTCGAAATTAACAAGGAAACGTAGACATCAATCATCATTCAAGAAAATTACAATAGTTTGTAATTTGGAAGCGATCTGAAATATAAATAGAGTTGAGGGACCGATTTGTAGTTAGGCTAGTCGAAATTACCAAGGAAATTTCTAAACGGCAAGTTGGAATATGTGGGGCCCAAGTGCAAGAGCGAATGAAGGAGGAAGGGAGCGGTCGCGATATTGCTTAAAATACTGGCCTCTACCCCTCCTGCCTTTGCTCAAGGGCCGGCTACGTCTGTTATAGAAATAGAGAGGATTTTGGGAAAAGGAGAGGCGAGGCTTCAAGAGAAGGAGAGTTACTCCCTTTCTCCCTTATCAGGTAATTATACATTTCCTCTCCTCTTTAGCTCTCTGCTCTGTTTCAATCACCAACCTGCATTTTTGTATTTGATTCCTTTGCGGGTTTTGCTCGCGAATGTTTGTTTTCTTCTCTCCTGGGTCTTATATATTTCAGATCCAGGTAAAACGATGATCTTTTCTCTGATGTTTCTGGTATTATATTCGAGTTAATTACAGTATTATTTTGTAAGAGATTGGTTTTTGGTTAGATCTGCGTGTGCGGTATTGTGTTGTGTTTTTTCTCCAGAGGTTGGTTTCTGCTTAATTCTCTCAATTTGCCGGGGCTGCTGCTTTCTTTCTTTTGTTCTTTTTTTAATTAATTGAAAATGGCATCTTTGAAAGCTATTTTTTTTTTGTTTTGTTTTTAACGACCTCTGTACTGAGCAACTTGTCTGGTTGTTGTTTTTTAATACTTTGTCAAATTAAATATATAAAAGCTTGGTAGACTCTGGTCAAATAAAGAAGATCTCTAACGGTGTTGGTGAATCTTTTAATATTGACGGTGCGGTGTGGGTGGGTGGTTCTTCTTCGGTGGGGGGTAAGGAGGTTGGCCTTAGATTTCGATTATAGCTGTTTTCGTAGGTTTCTTTGGCCTTGTTGTTTGAAGAAAAAATATCTCCCTTGCCGCCGCTCTGCTTGTGAATAATTGGCTGGGGGAAAATAAAGAAACCAACTTCGATTATCTTGGAATAAAAACTATAATCTCAAAGTCCATTTTATAGCCTTGATGGAGAGGCGAGATTGACAAATTAGCAAAACTGAGTTCTTTTTTTTTTTTTTATTTTTTTGATTTTTATATTTATATATCGCTTTTACATGTAGCTGATGAAATTAAATTTAAAAAATAAAAAATATATTATTTTAATATATTTTTAAATTAAAAAATCCCAGACATGTAAATAGAGGAAAAAAAGATAGAGAAATTTGATATAAAAATTCATGGAAATATATAGCTGTTTGGAATTGAAATTGTGTTTATTTTTTAAATTGTTTTTTATTTAGAAATATTTCAAAATGTTATTTTTATTTTTAAATTTTTATTTTTGATATTAACCTATCAAAATATTTAAAAATATTAATTTAAAATAAAAATATAAAAAAATTAAATTTTTAAAAAATATAAAAATAAACATGCCAATAATAATATTCAATTACCTCTAGGTTTGGAAAATTTGGACAATGAACAGGTAAACAGTATGTTAGGATCCCAGTATGAGACCCGCAAGGGCAAAAGAGTAAAAAGAATGTCAGTACGTAGGCGGCGGATGGTCAGCATCATTTCTTCAATATTTCAATGATTCATGATGTCCCTCTTTCATGTACCTCTTATGATAGTCGGCCGTTCAGGTGTGTGGGGGGTTATGACAATCTTTATTGATTTTTTTTTTAAAATTAGTTCATAAAATTAGAGATATTGACAGGAGTATATTTAAACAAAAAATACATTAAATAGCACTGTTTATAAATTAAAAAAATGATATTTATAAATCCTTGCTATTTAATATAATAATAGAGAGGGGAGGGAGATAAAAAATCTTAGAGAAATTTTAAATCTTTGATTACTATGATTTGAGTATTAATAATATCAAGAAATGTTACCATAATCATTAAGAAATTTAAAAAATATCGGATGGTTCACTTGTTTTTTTACAGGAAGTGTGATAAGTTTCATGATTTTTTTATGATATTTTTTAATGGTATTGATGGTGTTGCAATTAGGATTTTGGTAATTTTTAGTGTTTTTTTTCCTTTTCATTTAATATTTTTAATTTATTGGATGTTGATATTCTGAATAGCGACAAGTTATAAATATTGTAATTTTTTAATTGGGACTTGATTGAATGGGTCATTTTATCAAATTTTTTTATTTTTTTATTTCAGCGTTAAAAATATCCTTATTGTTTTCAGTTGACTTTTAATCCTTATTGTTTTCAGTTGACTTTTTAATTTTGTGGGTGCCATTTTTAAAAAGTAGATTGCAATAGTTATTTCATCAAAGAAAGAAGAAAAATAAAAATATCATTTTTTTATTTTAGTAAAAATATTTTTAACATTTATAATTTTTTTTTTAAGTGTCATGTCCCTATGTTTTGGTAAAAGTTTAACACGGATTCGAAATACCTTTTGGTGATCGAGGTCCTCATTTATGTCTGACGTACTCCTTTCTTCCTCCTATCACTCCTTTTGTCACCCCCCACCTACCTCATAAAAAAAGAGGTGTCTTGCTGGCCTAGCCATGGGACTCCATATCCCACTAGCCACAAGTGGCATAGGCATCTGATGCCTTCTAAAGTGCTCAAGGGCACCTACCTCACGTCTTTGGTCCTCTTCCACGTTTCCTCTTACGCGATTTCTGTCCATATTGTAGGGAGTTTGTTTATTGATTGACGCCCGATACACTGGGGAGGTCGTCATTCGACTTATAAGCTTTCTAGGCCAAGTGTGGATATGTGTATATGTCAGGACAACACGGCCTTTATTTTATAACCACAAAAGGGAAATATCATGGTCTTTTTCTAGCATAAACTCGTAATGCATGCAAGCTTTGTGGTTGTCCAATACTAGCGGGCCTGTCGATGATTTGACCGAATGTAGCAGCCGAACATTAATGCCAGTAGTTGTCCATAAATAATCTTTGATATAAGGCGCCTAAACCTTCAGCATAGGGAAAACTAATACTTGTAGTCTCATTCTTTTCAGGTCTTGAAACAATGGGTGCTGGTGGTAGAATGTCTGTTCCTCCTTCCTCTGCTAAGGTGGAATCTGATGTTTTGAAGCGAGCTCCTGACTCGAAGCCGCCATTTACTCTTGGCCAGATCAAGAAAGCCATCCCACCTCATTGTTTCCAGCGTTCTGTTCTTCGCTCATTCTCTTACGTTGCTCATGACCTGATCATTGCTTCTCTCTTCTATTATGTTGCGACCAATTACTTCCACCTCCTTCCTCACCCTCTCTCCTATGTGGCCTGGCCCATTTATTGGGCTGTTCAGGGATGTGTCCTCACCGGCGTTTGGGTTATAGCTCATGAGTGTGGTCATCATGCCTTTAGCGACTATCAATTGCTTGATGACATCGTTGGCCTTGTCCTCCATTCTTGTCTCCTCGTCCCCTATTTTTCATGGAAACATAGCCATCGTCGCCATCATTCCAACACAGGCTCTCTGGATAGGGATGAAGTGTTTGTCCCCAAGAAGAAATCTGGTATCCGTTGGTACTCCAAATACCTTAACAACCCACTAGGTCGTTTCCTCACCATTACAATCACTCTTACTCTTGGCTGGCCTCTTTACCTTGCATTCAATGTTTCAGGCAGGCCTTATGATAGGTTTGCTTGCCACTACGATCCATATGGCCCTATCTACAATGATCGTGAGCGTGTGGAGATATTTATATCTGATGCTGGTATTCTTGCTGTCACTTATGGGCTCTACCGCCTTGCAGTCGCAAAGGGACTTGGTTGGGTTCTTTGTGTCTATGGAGGGCCATTACTTGTGGTGAATGCATTCCTTGTTCTGATCACATATCTGCAGCATACCCATCCTTCATTGCCGCATTACGATTCATCTGAGTGGGACTGGTTAAAAGGGGCTCTAGCAACTGTTGATAGAGATTATGGAATCTTGAACAAGGTCTTCCATAACATAACAGACACTCATGTAGCTCACCATTTGTTCTCAATGATGCCACACTACCATGCTATGGAGGCCACGAAGGTAATCAAACCAATTTTGGGAGATTACTACCAATATGACGGAACTCCAATCTATAAGGCAACGTGGAGGGAGACCAAGGAGTGCATTTATGTACATCCAGACGAAGACGACGATAAACAGAAGAACAAAGGCGTCTTTTGGTACAGAAATAAATTGGATTGAAGATGTCATCATGAATGTATCGGGGAGGGGAGGTTTCTGTTTGTTGCTGCTAGGGATTATAGCCTTCCTGTCTTGTTGACTTGGAGTTTGTTTCAGTTGTTTTTGTCGAACCTTAATCTAAGTTGTGCTCCTTTTTTGAATAATCCTAAGCATCAAGGTCCAGCATGCATTAGCATGGGACACTCAAGAGGATGCTCCTATTTCCCCAAAGCTGGTGGAGTGCATATACAGTTTCAACATTTGTTACATACAGGTGTGAAAAATATGAAGTATTCAAATTGGGTATATCCTTAATTTATAAAATACATGATCTTTCCCGGTCACCTGCAAGGCTGCAACATCGGCATTGACAGTTTTGTTCAACAGAAGTGCTGAATACAAACAATTGAGATCTTATTTTTCAAGATATATCCTTAATTGTGCTTGTTTCCACCTCTTCATTTGGGTTTCATACTGGAATTGTGCTAGAGCTGTTCAGTTGGGTTGTGCTAGAGTTGTTTGATTGGACTTCAGATAATTAAAAAGGTTGGTATGGAGTTGTATATTTAAGTGAAGCTTTTATAACTCATGGCAGGATTTTTGAATTTCTTTTTGGTTGGGAAAAATTCCGATAGGGTCTGTCCTGTTAAGTTAGTAGAGAAACCTTGTTCCATGAACAAGGATCTCACTTGATTACTGCTCTCAATTCTTTATTTCTAGAAGAGATGATACTGTAGGAACATGCATGGCCTAAATTATGATATAAATTGTTGCAGCTCATTTTTTTTTTCATTTGAGAAGCGGCCCAAACAGTTAAAATTTAAATTTATTTTATTTTTTTAGATTGTTTTAATATTTTAATGTAAAAAATAAATTTGTTCAAAAAATATTTTAAATATTTTTTTTAATATTTTAAGAAATAATTAATCAAACTCTATCTTCATATTTTGTAGTATTTCACTAGTCTTATATATTTTTTCTATAGTTATAAAATCCAGACCGGTTTGATAGGTCAATTCCGGTTTGATAGATCAATTCGAGAATCAAACTAATTTGAATATTTTAAAAAACTAATAAATATAGAAAATCAGTCGGACCCAATTAACCCAACAGGTCGACTTGGGCAAACTTGGGTGAGACCCGACCTATATATACATCTAATCTTTACTCACAGTAAAAGTCGTTCGAGCAGAAGAACATTTAACTCTGCCTTAATTTTTGTTCGAGCAGAAAAAGAAATATCATGATTGAGGTGAATATTTATCACTGGTGAATCAATCCAAAAGCACCACTGGTGAATCGATCCCATCCAGCTTCTACAAGCGGAGAATATGGTGATTGAGGTGAATATTTCTCTTTCTCCATCCAGATCTCCCTTGTCCATTGGGTTAGTAATAATATAGTGATGGTTTTATTGTTGGCTTTTCTGGTTTAGTTTGCTGTTAAGAGAACATTGCTGCTATAGTAATTTCCAAGCCTTTACTCCATTAATTATAAGCAAACTACTTTGTAAACACAGAATCTTTGATATACGTTATTGCTATTTTTGCCCCTTGTTACTTTGATTCTATCTGACATTTGGAAAAACAAATCATTTTTTTTTCATCCAGCAAATTCTTAAAAGAGAGAAAAATGTCAAATTTCATTGCAAAGTGAAATTAGTAACATCGACTATATTTACACATTTGTTGTATCCTGAGCATTGTGATGTGAAAGATACACAATTGCTTTTCTTTTCAGCATAAAGATTTATCACTTCCTTCCCGTGATTTGTAAACATTGATAGGGAAACTCCTTTGGGATCTTAAGAAACTAAAAGAAAAAATATACAGGTCAAAGAAATTAACTAGAACAACAAAGTTTGCATTACCATTTTGGCTATCATTTTCTTCTTTTGATGGCATGGGGAGATTCAAATATACAGTATTACCAGAGCAGAGGCTTAAGCCCTTCATCATAAGACTAATATCTCATTAGCCTTCAGTATTTTACCATTACTAGAAAGAGAACCAGTATAAGTTTATTATTTTTCTCTTAATAGTTTAGTTCAATCTTTATATTTATCCTTGGATTAATTTGATATTGTTTTACTAGTTGGTTCTTGAGTGGTGGATGATTATTAGTTCAATTTGATTAATTAAAGTCAATTTTACTATTTTGATTACAGACTTAGATTCTTAGTATAATTTATGTTGGTGCTTAGTTATTTAAAATTGATTTGGTTTCCTTAAAATGTCTTCTCCAACATGGTAGCACTTTAAGTAGTAATTATTTAACTCCTCGTTCATATGAAACTTCAATTTCCATATCAACATTAAGTCGTATAAAAGAAAAAATAGATTTGATATGGGGTCATCGAAGAGAAGCTCCTTAACTTAGTGTGGGATGTAAGAAAACCAAATTAGTATGCTTGTATTGTGCCAAAATTTTTACAGGTAGAGGCATTAATCAATTCAAGCAATATTTAGCTGGAGCGAAAGGACAAGTGGAACAATGTCACAAATGTCCTTCAGATATTTGTCATAAAAAAAACTAGAGAAATGAAAGCAGATTTCAATGTGCCAAAACTTTTGCAGGTAGAGGTATTAATCTATTTAAGCAACATTTAGCTGGAGCGAAAAGACAAGTGGAACAATGTCGCAAATGTCCTCCAGATATTTGTCATCAAATGCTTTTGAATCTTCAGGTGAATGTTGAAAAGAAAAGAAAAACTAGAGAAATGAAAGCAGATTTCAACCCATATAGTGCTGAATAAAGAAAGCATGAAGAGAGGATGATTAAACAATTAGAAGATAATAATAAAAGTAAAGACGATAATGATGATGAAACCGATGGTAAAAAGCAAATGTTACCACCAAAGGTTACTGATAAAAGAAAGAGTAAAATCACTAATGTTGGTAAACAATTAACTAAAAGTTGTGGAAAACAGAAATAAAATCCAACATGAGGGGCATATTTTATTCCAAGAACAACTCATGGTGCTCAAAAGTCTCTCCAAAGTTATTAGAAAAAGAAAGAAGTTATTGAACGATGTAATCTTGCTATAGCAAAATGGATGATTGATGCATTTGTGCCATTCAATACTGCTAACTCTATTTATTATCTATATGTTATAGATGGTATAACAACCATGAGTCTTGGTTATAAAGGACTAAATTTTCATGCTCTTTGTGTTTATTACCTAGCAAAGAAGGTTGATGAATTGAAGATTTTTGTTGAAATTTTCAAGAAATTTGGAAGAAGACTGGTTGCACATTGATGGCTGATGGATGGACAGATCAAAAAAGGAGAACTTTAATTAATTTCTTAGTATATTGTCCTAAAAAGACTGTTTTTTAAAAAACAGTAAATGCATTAGAGGCCTCAAAAACTGTTATGTTGTTGTATAAGTTGTTTAGAAAGGTTGTTGGACTTGAAAATATTGTGCATACACTGACTAACAATGATTTTAATTATGTTACTGCTAGCAAGTTGTTGGTGGAAGAATTTCTTTCAATATTTTGGTCTCTTTGTGCTGCTCATTGCATTAACCTCATACGCCAAGATGTTGGTAAGCTACAATCAGTTTGTTCTATTGTTGATCATGCTTCTAGTATTACAAAGTATATTTATAATCATTACTATTCATTGCATTTGATGAGGAAGTTCACTGGAGGAAAAGAAGGCCAGCTCCTACTCATTTTACTACTAATTTCATTACTTTGCAAAACATTTTAGTACACAGAGATAATTTGAGAGCTACAGTCACATCTAGAGAATGGGTCTCCTCTGTTTATGTTAAGGATAATAAAGAAAAAAAGTTTGTTGATAGTGTGTTGAACTCTACATTTTAGAAATAATGTGTATCAATTGTACGGATGATCGAACCATTAGTTTGAATTCTATAAATTCTTGATAGTGACAATAGACCTACTTAAGATATTTATACGAGGCTATCCATTCTGCAAAGGATGAAATGTTGAGGAGATTTCAAAGAAAAATGGCTAAGGTGTAACCTTTCCTAGACATCATTAACAATAAATGGGATGAAAAATTATATAGGAAGCTTTATGCAACGGAATTTTAGTTGAGTTCTCGATTTCAATATGATGTAAATCTAATAAATAGATATACAAACACCATTTTCGGACTTCTAGATATTGTTGAGAAGTATGCAAATGAAAATGCAATTTTGCTAAGTAAGCTTATAAGTAAAATAAAGTTGTTTAGGAATGCAGAACATGGCTTTAGTAGAGTGTCTACAAGAAATGATCGCACTCTTTTACCTCCAGGTATATTATTATTATTATTATTTTCATATTCAATATAATTTAAAGATATTATCTTAACATAATCTTACTTATTAATTTTATATATAGATGAATGGTGGGTGCTATATGAAACTTGTGCTCCAAATCTTCAAAAGCTAGCTATACGAGTTTTAAGTCAAACTTATAGTTCTTCAAGATGCGAGAGGAATTGAAATATTTTTTAGCACATCCATTATAAGAAGAGAAATCAATTGGAGCATCACAGACTCAATGACCTAGTTTACGTCCACTACAATTTGAGATTAAAACAAAAGTATTTTCTTTTCTCTAATTCTTTAAAAGTTATTTATATTATTAAGTAGCATCATTAATATTTATATTTTGTACCTGAACTTTAATTTTGTAGAAATTATTGGAAAGGAAAAATTTATGATCCAATTAATTTTGAGGCATTTTCTAACACTGAAAATTAGGTAGTAGAAGATAATCCATCATCTTTAACAACTGAAGAAATAAAAATCCTTCATCGTGATTTATCAACCATAACCATTCAAGATACTTTAAATGAAAGTAATAGAAGATTTGATCCTTTAGTTATAACTTTGTTTGAAAATGAATTATTGTTTAACATGTAATGATTATTGGTTAATTATGTTTCAATTGTAGATTTGATAAATATAAATGAGATTGAAGATGAATGTGATGATGAAGATACATGGAAGAATGATGATGTTTTAATAGGCATTAATGAGGTAGGTTCAATTCCATTGACATTTGATTCAAATTTTACTCCTATAGATACTGAAGAAGTTAATGCTTATATTCAACCCAAGTAAACATGTTATGTTAGAAAAGTGTTGTCATTCCAATGAGGTATTGTACTTTACCATTCTTTTTTTACAATTCTACTAATGTTAAGTGTTTATTATGTTCTAAAATCTTTTACTTTTTTATGCAACTGAAAATGTTGATTTATGGATTCTAATGCAAAGTAAAGTCAGAATGTTGATTCATGGATTCTAATGCAAATTGAATTTTGGATGTTCTCATCTTATATCTATCATGTTACTTTATATATTTCTAGAACAACTTGTTATTTTATTATCCCTGTCTTTAATATCTTTTAATAATATTAAAGATTTGTTTATTTAAAGACAAATACACATTCTAATCTATTGATGTTAGTTAATTATGCTAATACATATATTCATGTGATATTTTCTTGATAATTATGCTAGCATATATGTTAATGTGATATTTTATATCAAAACAACTATATTAATGTATGTCTTGGTGTTTTATCTGGGTTGACCCAGGTGGATCGGGTTGACCTACAAGCCTTATGACCCAGTTATTTTATCGGGTCAATGACCGAGTTAGGTTTTATAACTATGCTTTTTTCTCCAAGTAAAATACTTATTCTGAGAGCTAGCTCAATTGATCAAGTTTTTTCTAGAGGTCATCAGTTCGAGTCCTACAAACCTCAGAGTTATTAAAAACTTATATAATTATTAACTTCAGAACCTGTGAAATTAGTCGAGATACATGCAAGCTAGCTAAGACACCTACGTCAATAACAAAAAAAACTTAATCCTGGTATGCAATTTTAAAAATTAAATCAACACTTTATATTAAATCCCTCTTTGTTTACACCTAAAAACCACATATTTTCAAATCATTGGAAACATCACAAATCATGGGGTTTGTCTTTAAATTAACTCTATTTATTTTTATTTTGAGGTAGAGGTATTATGATAATTATTAATTTAAAAATATTTAATTAATAAATACAAATCACAATATTACATGGATCTTACTAAAAATATATTTTTAAATTTTAATTAAAAAAATATTATAATTTATGATTTTTTCTAAAAACTATTACTCCACAACAAGAAAGGTGATAAGAATTACCATCCCTATTTTTATATTTTTGTTAGGTAATTAAAAAAAATTATTTTCCGTTGAAGTTTTAAACTTTTTTAAACAAAATAAATTGTTTTGTTACTACCTTCAAGCATTGAATACGGGATCAAATACATTTTGTATGATTTTATTTTCTTTTATAGGAACTTTTGATGTCATCTCCCGATTTTACTTAATTTTTTTAATGTTAACTATTCTTGTAAAACAGTAATTGGTTAATTAATTAAATCCCTCTGCCAATTTCAAAATTGATTAGGTCACCTTATTAAGTTAATTTATTTAATGTTTCCTTTCATTAATAACAGAAGAAATTTAATAAAACTATAATTAACTTGAAAAATTGAAATAAAAAAAAAAAAAGATTTTGAATCTCATGAGTGAAAAGACTTTCAAATGCCAGCGGATGATTTAACTTAAGAACCAGGTGATGGGCCTTGTTACATCTTACCGCATGAAGATTTCCTTATCTTCTCTAGCAGTTCACCATCTTTAAATGAAAAGAATTCTTCCATCTTCTGTAGTGGTTCTACAGTCTTCACTTATGCAAGGTAAACTCTTGAAAAAAAATCAGGTGAGCCAATCATTATCACACGATTAACTTCTAAAACAAACTCAAATCTGATCGAGAGTTGAGGTAAGACCCAATGAATGATGAAAGCAAGTGCGCGAAGTGTGAGTTGTGTGAAAAAACTAAAAAAAAAAAACAATTTTATTTTCATATTAGATGGGGTGAGGTTAAATCTGCCGATTGATCTCAAGGTCTTCTTTTTTTTTTAAAAAAAAATAAAGACTTCCCGAGCAAGGTTTGGAGGGGGAACGATGATGGTGGCCACTCTCATGGCTATGATTTATTGTTGCTCTACTTTTGGAGACCTCAATATTTAGGTACCTAATTTGAGCGTGTTCTTCACGACAAGGAGAGCTGCTTCTAGGTAGAGTCAGATTATAATGGTACTCTTGTCTAATTTTATTTCCTTTATAATTTTGTTCATGAAAATCGAGTTGCGTAGCGCGAGCGAGAGAGGATTGTTTGGTTGCTCGGCCTGAGCTCCCTCCTTTTTCCACGCGCCTTCTCCTCTTCTGTCTTTGTTGCTATTTGGGCTTAATTTTACAACTGTGTCACAGGCAAATCTCGGATATTAAATCCATGAAGGGTTAGTCTCTCTGGTTAAACATATGAATATGCACTTGTTGATTAATCTTCCACGACAAGTGTAAATAATATGCTTAAAACTGGATTGATCTACATCGTGCGTGTGTTTAAGAATATTATTAAGGCATTAATTGGAGGATTAAATTAATTTGAGAACAGAAGATCATGCAAAGGGCAGAAATGCAGAGAAGACTGCAGTCCTGCAGCCCTTCAACAATGGCAAAGAAAATGGGTCCCTCTCTTTCTCTCAGAGACACACCTTCTTGTTGTCTGTTAGGGTTTAGCAGGGTGGCTCCCGCCGGGGAAACTCAATCCCAATGGCGCTCACGTCCCCACGTGGCAGTCAATGTACACGATCTATACGGTTTGGCCGGCTGGCGCAGCCGGCACGAGACACTTTGTGATGATCATGATGACTTGAACCTTAACCGAGCGTCCGATCTATTCGAATCTCTACTTGGCGTGCACATCCAACGGTGATTATTATCTCTCTCTCACTAGCATGTATTAGTCTTAAGCATCGTTCAATTTATTTCCTCTGGATTTATTTATTGCCTGCTATCATGCCCTCCACCACCCTCTTTCTGGGACTTTTTTTTTATTAAAAAAAAATTCTAAAATATGCGTTTTCTTCTGTATAACAGTGGATATGCCAGGATGGAACAAATTTCAACAAGCAATCTATTGATAGAGACTGCAATAGGATAGATGAAGGGGCAAGAAATATCACATATATAAAAATATGAAGAAATCTAATTAAAATAATGAGTTTTTAATTAGCGTTGTAGCTCTTACACCAAGGCACAACTGTCCCACAGGATTTGATGGCTTATGGAATTTCCATTTGGAATGTGAATCTGCATGCAGTTTTGTAATGGGATCCAGGTGGGTACGCATTCATCTGAAGAGAACTTAATGCACAAACACAAAGCCCTAGCTAGCAAGCTACTCTTCTTAATTTCGTTGTAAATATTGTAATGAGCCCGAAATTGCAATGGAAATATGTATATATATAGGCTTGTTTTTAATTAGTTACGTATATAATCAACTGGGGGCCGGGGACTTCGAAAATTGATTAAATTTTATGCAATTTAAGGTTGAAAAGGGAATAATTCTGTGCAGTATAGATGCTGGGTGCTAAAAACTAATTATCAGCATCAATTGTCTTGGTCAGTTGTAAGCCCAACAATTAAATTAATTGATCATGAGACTCCCGTTTGATTTGTTTATACATAATCACTTGAAGCATTAATAAAATATAGGTGGTTTTTGTCCAAAATATTGCTGGAGATCTAGCTAGCTAGGAGCACGAAGAATAACTCTTGTGATTGTCTTTTAAGATCATTAAAGATTATCCATTGAATTATATAAGATTGGACATAGCTACCTTATTATTATTCTTGTCTTGAAAAAGTTGTGTTTTGTAGTCGAGCTCTTGGAGATCATGGTTGTTTGGATGTGAAAGCTGCATTAGTGAGCATTGACAAGATCAAAGCTTGGAGACAAAGGAAAACACATCAAGTGATCAGTTACAGAATGAAGAGATTGAGATATACCATTAATTTATGCATCCCTACTGGTTTGGTTTCTTGATATCTGTATATAGCTTGATTTGAGACAGTTAATATGATTTGTTACTTGTCTTGAGTTGAATGGGAAACATGCTAGAATATCATTTTTCCTGGACTTTTTCCTTGAGGATATGTATGGTTCCTGTCGGTTTAGAGACCGAGTAAGCATCTGCCTGGAGTGTTTTCTAGCTATAAAATCAAATTAACCCTAGCTAGCTAGCAGATTAAATCATCATGTACACAATCTTTTATATGAAATTACGTATGGTCTATGGATCGACCCTGCTGGTTGTGATTTGCCCCTCAATTTGATCATTCGTGTTTTCTCTTCACATATCTAGCTAGAGCTGGCTTAAACCTAAGAATATGAGGGGGGAAATTGATATACTCGTTTTAGTTTAAAGAGGGAAACATAGAAAGAGAATCTTACCAGCAAAAACAGCCAACATGCACATTAATAGCAAAAGGAACAGTGCCTTTTTTTTTCCCTGTCTGGTGCGATATGCATATGTTTGGTGGAGTGTAGAGAGAATCTTTCACCATAAATGGATAAAGGGAAAAACAATTGTTTGAAAAAAATAATCCCAACATCATTTAGCGCTCACGATGTGTTACGGCTGCCGTTCATGGAGGCCATGACACTCGTTTTTGTTCCTTCCGACTACGCGGATTCTTTGTCATCACAAGTAGTCGCAGTAGAAGTGGAATCACTGTACACAAACCTAAAATTATACACTTCATGACCTCCCTCCCATATTTAGGATGTTGCCCACTTTACAATTTTGGGCTCGTCAACAAGGATGATAAGTATAATTGTTTAGGTTAATTTGTCCTCCTGTCGGGGGTGTTGAAGTAAACTCAATCCAGAAGGTTGGGGGTTATGTATGTCTTCTGCTACATTGATAATAGAAGAAGAAGAAGAAGAAGAATCTAACATATATATGTTGCAAGAAGGAGAGCAACTCTACTTTAGATTAATTGTCCAATGACAATGATGCATTAGTTGTTCTGTGATTAATGTCTGTAAGATTTTCCACGTCTGTGTGGGTGTCTTAAGCAAACCCAGTTTGTTAATTGCTGTCTATTGCTCTATATATAAAATATAATTAATAAATCAAATCCTACTTAAGCTCCCAAAAACTTGATTCAAGGAACATTAAATAATGAATAATATTGTTGCAGCAAGACTAATCGATATCAAACCATGATCATGTATAGCTTCTTTTTTTTTAAAATTGACACTCTCGATCGACCCAAAAGGGAGCCTTCCCTTGGTCGCTCAAGAAAATAAGCAAGCCATTTTGCTATATACAGCTACAGAAATTTCAATATAAAGAATAAAAAAATGGTTTTTTAATATTTTAATATGCATATAAAGTCTATTGTTTAGATCATGAACCCTTAATTATTTCTCTTTGAAGCAGAGTATATATAAGGAGAAACAATTTATCTGCTGCTGATGTCTTGCTAGCGCTGGTATATGCATGAATTTGATGAGAGGAAGTCATGAAGACAATAAACCACTAGAGCACATTTTTCTTTCCAAAACAAGGGAGAACTATGGAATTTAAAAGCATTACGAACGAGCCCAGAATCAACCTAGATTCAGAGAACAGGGCCTCTTCAGTCATTTCAAGCATGATTGAAAACATTATCATGTTTCTCTCTCAAAATGCAAGCCTAGAAGAGTACAGTTGTATACATTCAAATTAAAAATTTGAAGAGTTTAATCTTAATTATAGAGATCGTGGGACCAAAATGGCTTCTGTTACTTTATTGACTATCTCTTGGCTCACACAACAGCAGACAGCTAGCTTGTTTTTCTCTTCAAAATCTCTCCCTTGTCCTTCCACTTCCTGTCAGCTCTCCTCCCCCCCTTTATATATAAGGAAACCCTCTCCTCTCCTCTAAACAACTCCACCAACTCCCTGATCACCTCGCACTTGATCTCTCTTTCTCTCTTCATTTTAATGGAGGATCTTATGATGAGGAAACGACCAGCGTTTATGCATAGTTCAATCACTCCTGCATCACCACTAACCATGCATAAAGATTCACACACAATAGACAAAGTCAAGCCAAAGATACGCATAATTCACATCTTTGCTCCCGAAATCATCAAGACGGATGTTGCAAACTTCAGAGAGTTGGTGCAAAGACTTACAGGGAAACCAACTGTTCAAAAGGGGGGTTGCAAGAAGAAAGCAAGAAGCGCAAGAACACAGGATCAACCAAGAAACTGCAACAACAACAACTACTACTTATGTGACAACAAGCCTGTTATGACCAAGAAAGTTGAGCTAAGGAGCGGGTTTGGGAGTACTTTGGGGTCTAGAGAAAGCGTTAAAGAGGAAGAAGAAATATGGAATGGTCCAAATTCAGGTGGGTTCTTAGGTGGATTTACAGATTTGGATGGTTTCATTCAAGAGCTTGGTGAATTTCCATTGCTGCCAACGGATGCTAATCACATGCAAGGGTTCGGGGAGACTCAACTTGCCTAAACGATCCCTGCAAATGCTTGATTATATCTGGCTTTTGTGTTTTTTTGGGATTATATAATATGGATCTAATTTAGATATTGGTTTAACTCATGAATTCTTCTGCTTATTAATTTGTTCATTTTTCCAATTCATTTATCTCTATTTCATCTCTCTCTCGATGTAAATAAAAAGGAAAACCTTATGCTTTTTAAATTGCAGGACAGAAATTGCATTTTCTTATATACATATTCTTCTGCCATGTGGATGTAATAGAAGTAAACTGGAACTGCTCTTTCTTCTGTGATAATTTCCCAAGAATTTCTACTGTAGATTGCTTTTGTTTCTTTTCATTTGGATGTGGCTATGACCTTCGCCTTATCTATGGTCTCTCTCTCTCTCACACTCTTCTCTGATCAGTGATGAAGAGCAACGTTGTCTGGTTTGGCAGACCAAACATGAACGTGCAAAACTCTCAACACATTTATGATAATTATTAATAAATTACTTTTCTTGCAAGACTTAATTGCATTTCAAGAGAATTAATTTTTATTACAGCTAGTCGTCTCTCAATTATTCATCTTCTTGGTACATTAATTGTGCATTATCTCTAGTATTTTTTGGAATAAATTCCGCGTAAAATCGTTTGCAGTCATGATCAATTAAATTAGGAATTTCTTACAACAGAATGTATCGATGTGTTAGGATATGGCTATGAGTGACCATATAAAATTAAAATGAGATAAAGAAGAGCCACTCTCTATGTACACACTACTAGAAAATGTAGTCATTAGCAACGTCTATGTACAGTTCCTTTTTCAGCATTCCTTAAATTTTTATTATAATTCCACCTACAAGTTTCTATAATGTTAATCGTGTTTTTGTTGCAAAGTAATTTTTTTTTATATAAAAAAGTAGTTTTTATAAAAAATAAATTTTAAAAAAGTGAATTTTTTTTAATATTTAATAAGTTTATGAAAAATAATTTTCAATGTTTGATTATGTGATAGAAAATAAAATAAAAAATAATTCATTAATATTTTAATTTATTTTTTAAAATTTATTTAAATAATAAACATCTAATTTGACAAATGAAAAGGTTGAAGAGGATAAAATTAAAAAAACAGAATTTCATAAATTATTTCAAATTAGATAAATAGCAATAAAAATTAAAAAATAAAAATGTTTCAATTAAGAAAATGATAAGAGAAAAACAAATAACAATAAAAAAATATAAATTAAAATTGATATAAAAATAAAATTTTAAAGAATAAAATTAAAATAAAAATAATTCAAAACAAAATATACAGTAATAAAAAAGATCGAAGATCAAATTTAATATAATTAACAAATAAAATGATATTTTTGAATTTTTTATAATTTTTAAAAAGTATATTTCATCCAAAATAAAATAAAAATACTTTTTTAGAAATCATGTTTTTAATTGATAATTTTTTTAATAATAAACAAATATTAGAAAGTAACTTTAGAGAGTTAATTCCATGAAATCACTTTTCATTTAACAAACAATAACTTAATACCTGGATTCCAATTAATCATGCAACAAGCAGCAAATTAAAATATCGTTTTTCACTATTATTCCTTATGTGTTGTTCTTGAATGAACAAGCATTTAAGTGATTTGAGACATGTCAAGATGATATACTTACTTGGCCATGAATTTCCATAAATCCCCACAGGAAGAATCTACCACTTTGTTACAAGCGATAATGTGGATGATTTTGGGCCATTACAACTACTTCACGGCTTGGATTGGCAGCCTGAGGTCATAAAACCCTAACGTTTTTTCAGAAAGAGGCTCCATTATACTTGCAGCAGAGCACAAGAGGTTAGAAATTCACAGGCTATGCAAGGAAAGCTAAGATTTTAATCCATGAACTCCTCGCACCCTAGGCCATCAAGTCCTGACAACTTGTGCTAACACTTGCGGATTAGGTTTAACTGAATGTTGGAAAGCTTCCACTGGGTTTTGAAGGCATTACGGGTTAGAACTTAGAAGTGGGATTGTTTCAGGAAATGGCATATCTGTTTCTGATGCGTAAAGCTTGCCATTAAAGCCCGATCGATGCAAGCCAGAGCAGTATAAATCAGGGAGGCTACAGGTTTCCTCCATTTTTCGAGAAGTCAAAAACAATTTGCATACAGATGATCATCATGGACGTGCTTCCCCCATGGGAACGTACAGAACGCAAGTCAAAGGGGCTAAGCAAACTTACAATCAATACTATCGACCCTTTTGCTCCCTTATTGTCTCCGAAGGCCACAAATGGAGCTTGCCATGCCCATTTTCTTTCTTTGTTATTTATTTGTTTTTGTTATTTTTTGTATGAAAGTATTGTTATCATTGTTGTCATTATGCAAAACACTATATGACCTAAACTCTTCTATTTGGTACCATAAATCTTGGATAAACTCCCTCCCACTGATGATTGTTTTCCTGCATTATTAATGGTTGTTGGCAATGGCCAAACCATTTCTTTTGCTCAAGTCAATGGAAAAGTAGGATGAATATATCTATCTATCCAGTGTAGTCTTCGGAAAGTCCTGAATAGGAAAATCTAGACACCATGGATAATAGGGTAAAGATCTCTCTCTTAGTTATTAAGAAGGTGATTAAAAATATAGTAATGATTATTTTTTAAAATGTTATTTTAATATATTAAAATAATATTTTTTATTTTTTAGAAATTATTTTTAACCTTAATAAATTAAAATGATCTAAAAATACTAAAAAATATTAATTTAAAATAAATAATAAATAATTTTTTTAATATTATTTTTAAAATATAAAAAACGAACGGATTAAATGATCAGTAAAGGCAAAGTTTTGAAACAATTGATGTGGTGAGGTTTTATAGCGAAGCATGGAGTCACACAGCACGGCCCCCGCTTAATCAAGATCATATTCACACTCGTCACCAAACTTTTCTCATTATCTTTTTCAATCCTCTACAACTTTTGGCAAAAGGCTTTCAATTTGAACCAGTAAAACATTCCCTGGGTCACAATTTTATGCATAGAATGGAACCATACAGTTTGCAGATTCAGTGAATTTGAGAGATGGACAAGAACCACGAGGGTTGAAAGTATGCGCAGATAGCGACCCTCAAACAAATCCACCCACTAATTTTGTATTGAAACCAACAACTTAATCTCAGCAATTACCTTGAGAACACTTTAAAGAAGAAAGTTTCCTCACTTCTTCTGTCAGTGAAGGATTATTTTATTTCCAATCAGCAAGCATTTAGTGAATGGAAACCAACCAGCAAATAAGCATGAAAGGGAATGACTGCCCGTCTTATTGAGAGTGATGCGAGGGAAGCTGTTGAGTCTACATTGTATTAGAAGGTTAAGAAAAAAACAATAAACAGTCAGTTTTCACATCTCTAGCTCTCATACTCTGCAGTTGGTTCTGCCATTGGAGAGGCTGGTGCATCCAGCCTTGTAAGAACTTCAGGTGCTCCAGCAGCATCCCTTACTATCTGTGTTGAAAACCAGGAAAAATACTCAAATTTTGATAATGTCTACTTTCCTGGTTTACGTTCTTACATATCTTTCACAAAGCTAACTGCTAGTTCTTTGAAATTATCCTCTTGTTTGCAAATATATATTTATGACCATGCAAAATGGATACTTCTGCATGACCATCCTTTTGGCAACAGCAGTGCAAGTGGTCATATTATACAAGCCATATCTGTAGTGAACGCCATGTTATGTGTTGAATATAAAATGTTCGCAAGAGATGATAGGAAGTTAGGAACATGTAATGAAAGAAAACCAAATAGGTAAATTCAGGCTCCTTATAAGCAATGGCGGATCCTGAGAACAATTCTTGAGGAAGAAAGATCAATAATATGATATTATCTATTTTATTGTTCATAGATATAGTTTATCTATTTTATTTTATTTTTAGTGGAAATCACATGCATAGAGTTTTTTTCATCAGCTTGAACAAATATTTTTGCATGTGCGTTAAAAAAAAATCTAAATTTTTATAAAAATATTTGATTTAAAACAATCATTTTCTTTCATCATATGTATTTCCTAAATACACATAAATGTTATTCATAAAAATCAAGAACCAATATACAATTTTGCTATTTACAAGAACACAGCTAATTAAACAAATTTGTTTGACATTAAGAATAAAATTGGTTACTTTTAAAAGCACACGGACCAAGATGTAATTTTCTCAAAACCTAGGGGGTCTATTGCCCTACCCTGTGCCTTCTAGGATCCGCCACTGCTTATAAGGGACCCGAGACAAAAGCTGGGAGAGAATGTATGAGCCTTCATGAATCTTGGTAGATGGAGACATCCATCCATGATAGGGCTCCCAAGTTAATAAATACAACAGATAGTCCTCTAGAATTCGTAAAGCTCCTTTTTTGTTTATTATCGCATGAGAATGAAATATGGCATGTACTTTTGACATTTTCATATCTAATTCCTTTTAAAATTTGTGCAAAGACTACTCTTGATGTGCTACTGAAACAAGATTCAGATGGCAGATTCATCCTATGTGCAGTTTTCATCCACTTCTGCAATGAGAACATTTGAATAATAATTCAAGGGAAAAAATTCTATGCTGCAGAATGATATGATAAATTATAACAAGTTGAGTACTTACAAGTATTTCATCATCAAGATACGAAATCATGAAGAGTCTCTGGAAAGTACTGGCTGCAGGCATAGACAAATAAACTTTAGCAATTTAAAAAATCCAAGCACGAAAAGCACAGGGCATCATGACGTATTATAAGTTTATAACCCCTGAAATTTGAGTTTCTTTTCATTTAAAACTTGTTGTACCGAGCAGGATATTAGCAGTGAGTAACTGCCACTGTGACAAAAAAGAAAAAGGTAGAACTTTGAAACAATATCATCATCTCGTATTCCAAGTTCAAGGGATTCCAATAAATAGAAAGAGTGGAATTTCTGGACCTGTGAAACTTCATAGATTGAAATAATGCTAAATTGCTATAACATAATTGTAGGTCTAACACAACACAAGCAGGTGGTTAACAGCAGCACACATAAATGGTATGGCAATTAATCAAGTCTTGATATATGCTGCAGGGTCAACTTTCATGAATACAGAAGAGTGTTGGAAACCAGCCTTGAGGTTCTTTACATAGCAGGACCTCCAATCAGTGCTCTCAAAAAGTGCCCTTGGTATAGCAACGGAACAAAGTTCACAAACACACAAAAAAGAGTACACATAAATAACTAATCAACGATGAATTAAAAAGAAAAACAGTTTTTTGTTTGGAAACTATTATATATCTACAAAGAAGAAATTCAAATGAAAACATCAGCGATGCATATGATATTTACAAACATCTTGGGCTAGGTTTCTGACCCAAAATTTTAGTTTATTCATAAAAGAATAGCAGAAACATTTCCTAGAAAGAGTTAAACAACCTGAAAAGGTAGACCAGATGAGCAATATAAATGTCAAGCTACAATTACAGCTAAATGAGTTACTAGAAGGGAGAATCCCCAAAATGACCAAGACAATGGTAGGAAGGGGCTGGGGTACGGGGAGAACAAAATGGCTAAAGCTTCAGATCTTTTATGACTGAGGTCTAGAGGTACCCTGTTCTTCTTTGTTGGCTAGGAAGGAGAATTCTCAAATAAGATAGAGAGAAAATGATCCAAACATCAAAATGCTTACTTAGAGGAATTTTCAGCCCGCTAGAAAAGGAATCCCTAATAGGAACAGGAAGTTGTTGCACTGTTTGGACAGCCTGACCAAATGCACCTTTTAGCTGTTCTGGTACTGTTTCTTCAATGATGGTAGGTGTCTCAAGAATCCCTTCAACATATTCCTCTTTCATTCTAAGAGGTCCCTCCACAGTTAACTTGGAGAGCAGAATGAATTTGCTTTCTATCTGCATTACACAGAAGAGAAAAATTCAAACAAAAGCTCAAAAATATACAAGAGCAAACATAAAATAGTCACACCATTATTAATTGGAAGTTGTCTTCATCTGTGCTTGGAAAAGATTGGTGATATATCTCAAGGATGGGTTCATGTTTGCTATAACTTCAAACCTTCCATGACATTTACATGCAGGTTGAATCAAGTAATTGTTTGGGAGAACATTTCTGTTACACATATATTATTATCAATAGGTATGTTGTTATTATATATGTTGAGAACTTCAGAATTTTGAGGTGTGATTTTGATCAAGCATAAATTTCAGCCTTGATTTCAATACAACTACCCAACATCTACATGAAGTATGCATCTCCGGAAGATTATGCTTACTGCATGAGAGGTATGACAAACTTTTCTCCTTTATTTGTAAGAAATTCAGTGCAAGAGAATTTCTCTAATCCTATTATTGGTATTAAAATTTTGCAAGTATTGCAACAAGAGCATTAAAAGATAGAAGGGTACCGAGTATAATAGTTTCATATTTGCTGTAACCTTTGCATTTCCATCCTTAATCACCATGTCCATTTTAGACAAATAAGCGAAATTTTTAGGAAATCTCCTGCAACAACCAAGATAATTAACTGTCATTTAAATTGACTAACCCAGTGAAGTAAAAACTCCCATATAAGTTGCAACCATAAAAATATCACATTCCTTGTAGGAAATAGAAAAGGATGGAAGATGAAGATAAGAAACAAAGACCCATCGGTACTCACTCGAATATAAATCTGGCAGCAAATAAACCAGGGATTCCAGCTCCAAACCACTCAAAGTTCCATCTACCTTCCAAAAACGGTGACCTGAGTAGCTCAATAACAAGTAGACATCTCAAAAAAAATGACAAAAACAACATATAAGCAAATGGAAGTGCTTTGTTAAGCACCTACGTAGTTGGTCGAGGAGTTGGATTGAGCCGCTCAAGACCATTTATCCTTTCGTTAACATCAATCCGCTGCATATCTGTTGTCTTTCCAGTGACCAAAGCTTCAAAACCGCCAGAATCTTTGAACTAAATCATTGGACATGCAAAAGAAAAAAAAAACCTTTAACAAACATCAAGAGTTTCCAAAGCAATACTATTTACTCCATTAATGAAACAAACCATAAATGACCTACATTTAAAGCAAGAGTTTTGTTGTCTGCTATACAAACTATTGCATTAATCCTGTGAAATTAGTGAACTAGTAAAACCAAGGAAGCAAAAACACTTGGACTATGAAATTGCCAAGGGATTCCTTTCAAAGCTGGAGAAATCTTAGGCCATTAGCTTGGAGTCATATTGATTATGCTATTTATAGTGTCAAAATGACATTCTGTTGGTGAGACAATTGGCAACGAGGGCCTACTGATAAAGGCTTGTGGGAAAAGGTTTTTTTTTTTCATTTTGGTATCCAAGGGAATGCAACAGTTGTTTCTGTTATTCAAGGAAATGACTGATAATGGCTTCCTGAAACTCTGAAGCAATGGCAGAATAACAGACCAAAATTTGCAGCTTAATCTTTTCCAGTTCAGATCAGGTTGATTGGCACAAACTGTTATGGGCCTCTCTAGACATTCCCAAGAACCAGTATTATAGCTACATCAACTATCCTAAACAGGTAGCATCAACAAATGAGAGATAGATATGTACGGGGAGAAGCATTAATCCTGTCTATATCCTATGTAATCAAGCATCAGAGAGCAAGAACATTCACTTATTATTCTCATGTCTAAATACAAAAAATAATTTGTTTGGCACATAATCTTACATACGGGATTGGGATATACAATTCATCTGGGCCAAGAAGAATCTGAGAAAGAGTCATTTGTGTCTGTTCTGCAAAAATTAGCATCCCACAATCGCTAGCTTTTGTACATATGCTGTCTCGAAGGAAATGGAACATTGTTTTTTTTTTTTTTACAAAGAAAACAGGTAGCGAAGGTTATTACAGCGGTTATATTTTGATCAGAGTCGACATTTTCTTTTCGCAGCAATTGGAGACTTGGTACTCTAGTTTTTTAGCTGCTTCAGTTTTAGTCGATTGTACAGCATGGTTTTTGCTTTCTACCTTTTATTATGTTTGGTTTCCCATTTTCTGCTTCAGGAATTGGGGATTTTATTATGTTTGGCATAGCGCGCGCGCGCGCGCACACACACGAAAAAAGAAGAAGCAGTTTCTTGCAGCGCGCGCGCGCGCGCGCGCACACGAAAAAAGAAGAAGCAGTTTCTTGCACAAAATCTCCGTTTTGAATTCATTTCTTACTTTGAATCCACTGACTGCAAACTAAGAAATGACTTTAACTTTTTTAGGATTTGAGATTATCCACTCCAAAGCATTCAACCGTAGGTCAAAATCATCGAATTGCATCGAACTTAACTTCAATACAGAGAAATGAATAAACTTTCTTATAATTCAGGAAGGGAGGGAGTAATTACAGCGAGAAGCAGAGATTCTTTAGCAGAGAGTCTCTCCATTTCCTTAGCATAAATAGCTGAAGCCCCATGTATAGCCTGCTGTTGTACCATAGCGGTGCAGGCCATTCGACGGTAGCCTGAGCTCCTCCGGCCATTATCCGGTAACTTGGTCAAACATAGAAAAGAATGTGCCGAAGATGAATGGCGTGAGCGAATTGCAGAGAATGAAGGAAGTGAGCCTCCTTGGATTAAAGATGATGACGACGACGACGACAAAGAAGAAGCCATCCAAATTCCACGAGCTGCGGAGACTTTCTTTCAGTGCTGTGAATTGTGTGCGTGTGTACTATCCTGCTCCGAGCAGGAACCGGTTTTTACCCTTTTTATTTTATTTTAATAATTCTATATTGGAAAGTGATGAGAGCAGAAAACACGTTTCGTTTCATGTGGTTTTATCGGGCCTCGAAGTGGGAAATTACAGTACTCAAAGTAGGGTAGCTGGGTCATGATAACGAGAGTAATGGTGCGTTTGGTAACGGGCCAAGCATGCTTTTAAAATGATTTTTAATTAAGAATATATTAAAAAAATTATTTTTTATATTATCAGATAAAAATTATAAAAATACACTAAAAAAATAATAATACAATGTTCTTTTTAGACAAAAAAAATTTATCTTAAAAAATACATTTTATTATTATGCAAATTTATTGATTATATAATCAAGCAACCCTTTAATAAAGTTAAAATATAACCAATAAAAGTTAAAAAAAAAACTATAAGAGTATAATATAATAAAAATATATCATTAAACACTATTATTATTAGAATAAAAACTTATATATTGTAAATATTAAGTTGCCTATAAAAAATAAAAAAAAAATACAAAACCAATTAATTTCTTATAAATCAATTTAACTCCCAAGATAATCAAAGAAAATAAAGATCTCTCTCACACAAGCTAAATAAATTCAGCAACAATAATATTATTAAAATAATATTATTAAGTTTAAATATTTTATCCTTATAAAAAATATTTATATTCTTGAAAATAAATTCTAATAAAACTATAAATTCACTCACTTATAAAAATGACTAAAAACTTAAACTAATACATCTGAAAACATAAATTTAAATAAGTCCACGTGTCATAATTAAAAACTAATTAATAATTAAATTCAAACAAATATGAAATTTTAGCTAATTAATCAAATCCAAAAATATAAAAACTCTCTCCAAGCAAACCAAAATAAATAAAATATAATTGAAACTAAAATATTTATATCTAATAAAACTATAAATTTACTCACTTATAAAAATGACTAAAAACTTAAACTAATACATGTGAAAACATAAATTTAAACAAGTCTACAGGTCATGGTTAAAAAAATTCAAACAAATATGAAGTTTTAGCTAATTAATTAAATCCAAAAATATAAAAACTCTCTCCAAACAAACCAAAATAAATAAAATATAATTGAAACTAAAATATTTATATAGCTTGTGGCAGCCACACAAATCTAAAGTAAAAAATTATTTTAGTCCTTTAAAATACACACTAAGAACTCCAAGAAAGAATATTTTATCAATAAACTTGTCAAAATAGTAAAAGCAAATGCAACTAGTTTACATAATATATTGTTGAATTTCAATTAACTTAAATTTTTCTTATAATATTTTAGTTAGTTTGATTTAATGTATGATTTAAAAGACATGTCTATATCATAAAACCAGTTATTAGTTATTTTAATGCAAAATTCACAATTAATTTAGTTCGTATATTTACTTTAATCCAAACTTGAAAGATTAATTTGATATTTAATAATTTATTAGTAATCTCATTAAAAAAAATATTATCAAACTCCTAAAACAATAAAACACACACACCGGGAATAGAGGGGTTAAATTTATTAGTAGTAAAATGAATGATTTAATATATGATTTAAAAGACATGTCATAAAACTAGTTATTAGTTATTTTAATGAAAAATTCACAATTAATTTAGTTCATATATTTACTTTAATCCAAACTTGAAAGATGAATTTGATATTTAATAATTTATTAGCAATCTCATTAAAAAATATATTATCAAACTTCTAAAACAATAAAACACACACACCGGGAATAGAGGAGTTAAATTTATTAGTATTAAAATGAATTTTCTTGTAGAAAAGTAGAGTTATTGGTTGGTTTTAATAATGGGTAGATTTAATCTCACCCTATCTAACATAAAAATTAAATTATTTCTTTAATTTTTGCATGCAATCTATACTTATCTCCCTTAGTTACTCGTGTGATAATGATCGGCTAACCTGATTTTTTTTCAAGGAGTTTTACCCTGCATAAGTGAAGGCTGCAGAACCACTACAGAAGATGGAAGGATTGTTTTCATCTAGAGGTGATGAACTGCTACAGAAGATACGGAAATTTTCATGTGGTCAGATGTAACAAGACCCACCACCTGTTTCTTAAGCTTGATATTCAAAATCTTTTTTGTTTTGGCTAATTATAATTTCATTAAATGTCTTTTTTTTTATGGCTAATTATAATTTCATTAAATGTCTTTTGTTTATAAATAAAAAGAAAAACATGAATCAAAACACGTGTCACGTGATTAAATAGGTTATTATATGATTAATAAAAGGAAAATATTAAACAAAACAATTAACTTTATTTAAAAAAGTTTAAAAGTTGTAAGTACAATAAAATTGTTTTTTTCAATTAGCTAACAATAAAATAAAAATAAAAAATGGTAATTCTTATCACCTTTCTTGTTGCGGAGTAATATTTTTAGTATATATTTGATACTATGGTAATTTTTTATTATAATTTAAAACAGTAAATATTAGAAAAACTATAACCTATAATATTTTTTTAACTAAGAATTTTAATTTTTTTCAGTAAGATTCATGTAAAACTGTGGTATGTATTTATTAATTCAATATTTTTAAATTTAAAATTAAAACAAAACATACAACACAAAATAGAAATAAACTGAGAAAATATTAAGACAAAACCCATGATTTGTGATGTTTCCAATATTTTGAAAATATGTGGTTTTTAGGTGTAAAGAAGTGGGGATTTAACATAAACTGCGTGCAAGGATTAAAGTATTTTACTTGGAGAAGAAAGACGCATGAGTTTCGAGTGGAGAGGAACAAGCAGGGTGACGAAAAGAGAATCGTGTCATTGCTCCTGAGGCTGGTGGAACACAAAGGTAGGCTTTGATATTGTTGCAATGATTTTCTTTTTTAAAATATCTTTTATTTAAAAATATTTTAAAACAATATTTTTTTAAAAAAATATTTTTAATATTAATATATTAAAATAATAAAAAAAATAATTTTAAATAAAACAAACTTAATTTTTTATCTTAAATATTTGAACCGCGTTATTAAACACTACAAAAAAAAAATTACATTATAACTTAGATTTTATTTAATATGGTTGTGGATTTAAAAATTTTTGAATGATTTTTTGGTTTTAAATTAAATTTTTAATATTTATGTTTTGATCATTTTAATACATTAATATTAAAATTAAAATTTTTAAAAATAAAAAAAATTATAATATATTTTTATACTAAAAATATTTTAAAAAACGAACTCCTTTGCCTCCCACCAGCTAAGCAAAATGAGGTAAAACCAGGAACAAAGCAATCCTGAGACGATATATTGGAGATGCGGGGGATCGAACCCCGTGCCTCTCGCATGCAAAGCGAGCGCTCTACCATTTGAGCTACATCCCCATCTTGTGAATTCTCTAGGAACATTTTATATAACTAATATATTTGAGCACAAACTTATATAATCTCAGTGTTGGCTGCTGCCGCTACTTGTTTCCGTTTTCCCGCCATGACTGGAATGGAAATCGACAGAGAGAAAAATATCCAGAGAAAGCATTCCGCTTACCAATCTCTGGTCGCTATTTCCCATTATCTCTTTCTTTCTCATTCTTCTTCAGTTTCTTTTACGTCCCAAAAATGTCATTAGTTTCTTTCTTTTTCCTTTTGTTTTCTAGGAAGTGTGAACTTATAATTGCTAAAATTGCAGGATGAGACCTTTGATATTCAAAACGAGACCTATAGAGGCCAGCAATATAGTCAAATTTACTTTGCTCGTCTTCACTTGATGAGAACACTGCTTTACTCGCTCATTACCCATTGGAAACCCCATGTCCCTGGTACCTCTCTTTCTTTCTTTCTTTCCTTTTTTTCCCCTTGTTGAATTGAAGTTAAAGTTTTCTTCTTCTTTTTTTATTAGGTGATGTGTGTTTGATTTGTGTTTTTAGCTTACTTATGGATTTAGGGTTGTAATTTTGGATGTGGGGGAGGAGTAATTTCTGATATGTTTCTCTTAGAGCATTTTAATTTTTAACTGAGTTGTCTTTAAGAGTAAAGTTGGGGTTTTATGTGGGTTTCTTGTTATTTTGCTGATTGGTTGGTAGGTAAGAGGGAATCTGTAGGTTATGGTGGTATTTAGGGCTTAGGGTTTTGGTATATTTTTTTGTTGGTTTTTGTTGATTTATTTCATAGAAAATTTGGAAAATTTGTCTTTCTGTAATTGCTCCTAGTATTTCAATGGAATTGGTTGTGAGGTTTGATATGTTGATTGACAGAGGCCAATTGTACATGGTGTTGGTAAATTTCCTGAGTGGTGTATTTTTCAATTTCTTCTTTTCCCTCATTTGTAAAGGTCTTGGATGTAGGTAGTTTGGATTCTTAATGATGTGATGATGTGACATTGTTATAAGATGCATGGAGTGGTCTTTATTGACCAGCTTCTTTTTGTTGTAGTTTGTACAGTTTTGGGGTTGGAAGAAGGCAAGGAATGCATCATTGTTGGGACCCTGTACAAGCACATGAAACTTAAACCTTGTGTCCTTGATGAATATTCTAAGGAGGTATTTGGTTGTTAATAATGAATTTCATGACGTTGTCATTTATATCTTTTTTTCTTGAAATTGACAAAGAAATTGTACGTTGCAAGGGTGTTTGATTTTTTAAACTTGAGTGCAATGTGCAGAGATCTGCAGTGCCTCTTGTCAAGCCTCACAACTTCATGCATCCGGATGATCATTTGGTTTTGGAAGATGAAAGTGGAAGGGTTAAGCTTGGTGGCACCGTGCTTTCACCTTCAAAATATGTTACAGGTACCTCTCATGTACAAAAATAATAAATTCTTGTGATGTCAAATGCAGTTTGTTGGCAGCTATTAGAGAGGTACAACTTTTTTTGTTTTGGAACAAATTGGTAAAGCCTGCTTAATCAATGTTTTTTCCAGTTGTTGTGTTCATGTTTTTGTCAAGCATTATCTTTCTATGACATGAAAATCGTGTGGTAATAATTTCGGTCTCCTCATGCTTTTGTATTTAATGATGAATCTGTGGTTGGACTGGAATTGTGTGGACGGCTAGCCTTGTTTGGCATTGATGTCCAACCATATTTTTGAAAAATTATGATTTTTTTTTAGCTTCATTTTTTTTGGATATTTTTGGATTGTTTTAATGTGTTGATGTCAAATAAATTTTTAAAAATAAAAAAAAATTATTTTGATGCATTTCCGAACGAAAAACACTTTGAAAAGCAACCCTTATCACACTTCCAAATAGGCGAATATGGAAATACTTGTTTTCCACAACCTTTTGAGCAATATGATTTTGAATATTTTATTTGTCTCACAAACCGGTTTCACATTGATATGATGCATTTGATAGGCGGTGTCGTTGCTTTGCATGGAAAGGAAACTACTGCTGGTGACTTTTTGGTTCTGGATGTCTTTGAAGCTGGTTTAGCACCACAAATGAAGCCCCAACTTAAATCAAGTATGATATAAATTATATTTCTGGCATCCATATTCCTGATTTCTACTTGGATCAGATATATACAAATCTTTCTGTTTCTTGGTTATCACATCCTTATTCATTAAGTGTTTTTGGAGATGTATTCATCTGCATTGTAATCATCATCTATACGTGCTTTAGAATTAAAAGAATTACATACAACTGAAGATAAATTTGAAATTAACAGAAAAAAGATTATATAGACAGAAGTATTTTGGAATTAGCATGGAGTTTCTGTTACAAGGGATTGTAACATATGAGAAATGCATCTGGGGCTAATTTCACAAAATATTACTTGAAAGATCATAAAAATGTCGTCCAGACACCTACTTAGCTGTTGAAACACCAAATGGGAATTCCAAGTTGCTTCCTTTGTAGATGAATCACTTAATGCCCATTTGAACAGAGTAGACTTTGTCCATTCTTAAGTTCGATATTTGCACTCCATTTACCATGTCATCTTTTGGAAGCCCCTCCTTTTACTCTTCTTTTGGAAGTCAAATTGTCTTTTAGACCTGGCACTTATTATTCACAGGCGAGGACAAGTATGTTGTTTTTGTTTCTGGTGTAAGTGTTGGAAGCAGCAAATCAAATCCTCTCCAATTTCAGCTTCTTGTGGATCATATAACAGGACATCTGGGAGATGATCAGGTTTTTACAGTTTCTTTCCTACACCCCCCCCCCCCCCCCCCAG
>NW_011500164.1:161302-230099 GCF_000495115.2 Populus euphratica
CTTTCCTCCCCCCCCCCCCCTCTCCCAAAGGTTGTTCTGCTTATCTTGCATTCTTAAAATCCTTAAATGACCAGGAACAGGGTATTGCGGCAGAGATAGTTCATGTTGTGTTTGCAGGTAATTCAGTGGAAATTCCATCTGGTCTTCTAAATGGACAGGTAACATTTTATATATTTTCTGTCTACTTTGTGCATGTTCAGATCTGAAGTTTTCCTTTTCAATTCTTGTCTCATCTTTTCATAAGATGCTCTGTGCTATTGTCTTTGTATTTTCTTACCTGTTTGAAATGGTGCAAAAGTGAAAGCTAGTGCTCTGCTTGGATGTAAGAAGTAGCTTCCCTGATGGTAGCGATGCTATTTTTGGAATATTGATTAAACCTGAATGAGATATTAATGTCTGGAGGGGAGAGAGAGTGCATACTAACCAACTATTATAAGAATTAAAAACATGTAAATAATTTGCTTTATGGGCTCAAATATTTAATGGGATTTTTTATGTCATGTCACCTAAACAATGTTTGTCCCTTGGTCATTTTGGCAGAATTTAGCTTCAAAGGATCAATCTAGGCTCTCTGAACCAGTTCAGGAGCTGGATATTTTGTTGACTCAGGTTGTTTTTGTTATTTTGACTGATAACTAACAACTTTTATTTACCTTTTGTTCTCCCATTTTGTCTTTCTTTTGGATCTGTTTGTCATGGTCTCATTGTTTAAAACCTCTGTTTAGATTGCTGCAGGTGTGTCTGTGGATATCATGCCAGGATCTAATGATCCAGCAAACTTCGCTTTACCTCAACAGGTTTGCCCTTTCTTATCTTTTTCCTTCTTTTGGGAATTTATGTGCATCCTCACTTCAACTTGAAAGATTTTTTTCTCTATTCATTTCTTTTCAGCCTTTGAACAGATGCCTTTTTCCTGGATCAAGAGCGTATAACACTTTTAATTCGTGTACTAATCCTCATTGTTTTGAGCTTGATGGTGTCAGGTAAGAAATGAGTGCATAATTCAACAATGAATTGTGATAATTAGATGCCTTTTGCAATTGTTTTTGGTCCGTTTCAGGTTTCTTGGAACATCAGGCCAGAACATTGATGATCTTAAGAAGTATTCAGAAGCAAGGGATGAGCTTGAATTAATGGAAAGGACATTAAAGTGGAGGCATCTGGCACCAACAGCACCTAACACACTCGGTAGAAGCACCTGCTATGATTTGGCGATTCATTTTTCATTTTTCTTATGTTAGCTTGATTGTTTGAAAACTTAGATAACACTATATTCAAACAAAGAGAACAGGAATACTTGCAATTAAAATTCTGATTTCTTCCATGAGCTCCTAGTTCAAGAATCCACTCTAATCAATGTCTTTCAGGTTGTTACCCTTTCACTGATAAAGATCCTTTTTTGATTGAGAGCTGTCCGCATGTTTACTTTGTTGGTAACCAAGATAAATATGGAACTCGCATTTTAAACGGTATTCTCTCATGAACTCATACATAATAAATAAGGAAAAACAGATCTAATCTGTAGTTGAATTTTCTTAAATTTACAGTTAGATTTAATGTTGCATTAAATTGCAGGTTCAGAAGGGCAGTTTGTGAGACTTATTTCCATTCCTAAATTCTGTAATACTGGAATTGCGGTTGTGGTAAGTTTTTGTATGTTATTATAATGCTCAAAGTTGTTAAGGATCTGAAACAACCATACCTGAACTTTATTATGCAAACTTTTAGCATGCATGATTAGATGTGGATCCATGTCTTGCATTTTGTTCCTTTCCTGGATTTGGAAGATATGTAATTCCTCCTCTTTCTGATTTACTTATCTTTTTGTTTCATTTGTTTTATAACAACAACAAAGCCTCCATTGCAAACCGGTTGTGGTCGGCATTATGGATCTTCTGTTTTTTTTTCTTTTAGAAGGGAAGTAAAAAACGCTTATGTTAAAATTAAAAAAAGAAAGAGAGAAGATAAGTCTATTGTCAGAAAGATGAAAGATAGAATCATTTAACCTACATTTTAGGATTGTTTAGTTAATTTATTTTTGTTTACTCAAATAAGTTTATCAGAAAGATGAAAGCAAGAGACGGATTTGGTGGGACAATAAGGAATGTTAAAATCATCAGTGTTACTTGGTTAATATTATTACACTGCTAATAACAATGTTAAAATGACTCTAGATTAGATACGTGAAACTATATTACATTTGTAGTTCTGCCTGAACAAGGCCTCTGATTACCAATCCTCTTTACATTTTAAATTTTGGTTCGTTCGTTTAGTAGGGAAACTCACCAAAGAATGATAAGAGAGATTAATAGTTAGAAATGGGCACAAGAATGTAGTTTCATTACTCAAGTGTTGTGAGATAGGGAGCACAAAGTTTGTAGCTTTTCTTCTTTTCAGTTTCTTTCTATGAACTTCTCTTTCAACAATGTTTGCCATTAACAGTAATTTTCATACATTTTGCAGCTTAATTTGAGAAATCTGGAATGCCATACTCTCAGTTTTGGTGCTCAATTCAGCCCTTAAAAACGTTCTATGATGTATGATATCTGTGTTACTGAAGGGACTAGAACTGCTAGGACGTTATCACTGCCTAATGCACTGTCTGAAGCCTGCCACCAGTAGATTAATTGGACTATACATAATCTCCATCGGAAGATGTCTGCCAGCAGGTTTTCCAACTGCCTAGACGGTATTTCTTTCTTGCAGGATGTTTTGTAATTTTGGAGGGCCTTCTTGTGAATTGTATGTAGGTCTTGTACATTTTGAAATGTAGTTCAACATCTCTGAACTTAAAATTCCAGGACGCATTGCGGGACCAGAAAGGAATGGTGTAGGTATTGTCATTGTCTGAACTTTGTTGTTTTTCAGGGCACAATTGAACTCCATGATTATAGTTCTAGTTTCACAAATCTCCCTCTTTTGAGAGTGGGCTTGAGCTGCTTAGGTCTTGATGAACATGATGACAACTTCTGTAGCCATGAATTCATAAAAGGCCCTCTATCATTCAACATGATGATAATAATCATTTCACAAAATGGAACTAGCGGTCAATGAGCTTTTTCCTCTACTCAAAGCACGTCACCGATAAAACGTTGAGTGCAAAGGCATTTTTATGGCAGTCTCGTTTGCATGAATAGACTTTAGTAGCATTCGATAAATCAACTGGGTGGCACAAAACAATTCCTGGTGGGCAAGCCCATCCTGTCAAATCCCAAATCATGGGCAGCCCGATTCTTATTACATGTTCCATTCCCTCCTCTCAGGGGAAAAACAAAAAAAACACCCAACCTTGCTACTGACAATTTTATCAGCACGAACATGGGTGGCGCGCATTTCTAGTCGAAGTACGAATTAATGTAAATCTTATCATTGTCAAGCACCAATAAATCCCATGTCAATGCCAACTTATTGTCCAGTTAACCCCATTATTCCCTCCTCTAACGGCTATATTTTCTATTTCAATTATTCAAATCATCCCTGTTTCTCAACGGTCCATTTCTCACATAACACCAAAGTCACTACCCTACAAAACCAGCTCCTCCATATATACACATTTCCCTGTCACCATAACATACCCCTCTTATCTCTCAATCACCCTCTTCCTGTCTCTCTCTCTCTCTCTTCAAAATGGGCACTGTTAATAATGACTCTAGTAGTACTACAGTTCAACATGTAACCAAGAAATCTTCAGATGAGTTGCTGAGGAAATTTGCGGAAGAAATGAGTGATGATGATGCTAATGATGCTAAGAAATTGGAGCTGGCGAGGGTGTTAAAAAGGAGAAAAAGGAGGAAGACAAGAAGGGATCTCGAAAGTGGTAATTTATGCGAAAGTCCATCACATTGTAAGTCGAGTTCCAGCTTAGTAGAGAGGAGGTCACTTCTTCATCCGGTGACAAGGAAATCTGTATTGCTGAGGCAACTTGGGATCGGAAGGTTACAGCTCAAAGCAAGGGATACCAAGAGCAAGTCAATCTTGGCTTCCATTGAAAAGGTGAGACGTTCTCCTACTATTCTCCAGTCATTCATCATTAGAGCAATATCTCATTAACTACTAATAGCGTTCTCGAAAATTTATTTACTTTTTTTGATTGGTGTTGTTGGTTCGAATCTGGATCCACATGTTTTATTTTACTAATCAAAACTTCTCACAATGCAGACATGGCGCAGGACTGTAGAAGGAGCCTCAAAAGTACTCATGGAGAAGCATTACAATCGACACAGGCGTTTGATTAACGATATGATCTAGCTCGTGGTATATTTAAGTAGCAGTTATTTAAGTATGAACTTAAAAAAAGAAAAACAGAGAGAGAAGGAGGTTTAATTTTTGTTAATATCAAACATCAAATTCACACATTTCTTTTTTTACTCATATTAGTTTTCAAGCTTCAAGCTAAATTCCAAGTCGATCAATCTTGCTTTTATATTTTTTTCCTCTTGTTGTCTTCACCACAGCAACTGCTGTGAGAATGTAATAATAAGGAGGTGAGATAATCAAGAAATCTTACCACTCCTTCTATCTTTCTTGCCAATTGTATTAGTGACGGACGCGTTTCTTTAAAATTTAAATATTTTATATTTAAAATTAATTATTTTTTATATTTTTAAATTTCTTTTATGTGCTATGTTGGAATAATTTTAAAAATAAAATAAAATATTATTTTAATATATAATTTTTAAATAAAAAATATTTTAAATCACAACCAATCACCTTATCAAACATATCTTTACTTTTAAAAATAAAATAAATATTGTTAAACACACCCCTGCAACTAAGCTAAGAAACGCAGAACAACACATGATTAGTGACTGTCACTAGCTCTTGGAGGATATAGTTTTCATGTACAATGATGTTGTCTTCTTGTTGTTGTTACTATTATTTGATAAAATCAACTAGCTTTTGGGAGATATATTTTTCATGTACGATGACACTATCTTATTGTTGTTATTATTATTATTCGATGAAATGGGTCCAGAATCCATGGCCAAGGGGTCCAACGTCCATGATCGATGAAGTGTATCCAAATAACATATGTTATTAATCTATACATCAGCAAATCTTATTCGTTATCAAATCAAATTGATGGGCCATGAAAAGATCACAAGATGCTAATTACACGATCCCAGCAGTAATAGCCTTCAAAAGTTCATCTCTCTTTGTCACCTCCTGATCCATTGGTTAGTTCTATGCTCCATTCACCCAAGTCACATATAATTTCTCACATAAGTCTAAGGCAAAGAGCATCGACGAATCGCTGGTAGCTAGGCTAGATTAGACCTATCACCTAAGTCCATTTGCCGGTAGCTAGGCTAGATTAGACCTATCACCTTAAGGCAAGAGCATCGGCAAATCGCTGGTAGCTAGGCTAGATTAGACCTATAAAATGGCTAGAGCAGAAAACTCAACCAACAGGAACTACTTTTTCATTTTCAAAGTCGCCGCACCACACACCTAGGAGTATATTTTCAAGCAAAAAGAAAAACCCTTTTTCATCTGATAATGTACAGTGAAGAAATCAACCATATCTTTTATTGCAATGATGTTGTTGGCAATTCTTAGCTAGAAATAGATTGGAGGAGATTTGCAGGTAAAAAACCAAAATACAATGACAGTCATGTGATCCAAAAGAGCCCATGTCACATGTCTCAAGTGTTTGCCCTAACCTTTAGATTATGGAAAACAACTTGCCTCTACCACACTTGCTTGTCTTCCTCCCCTCTATTAATACGAACAGCAAAGTTGTAATTGCCATTCCACCTACTCAATCACACACGTCTTATATCAAAGCCATTTCTTTGGATTGGATGGTTAAGATTGCCTTGGCCATGTTGAGCTTGTCACCCCCTCCCTTCTTCCTCACTCCCCAGGTCCCTTTTTCTCATTTCATTCTGTGAAATGCAGAGGCAGGCATGAGAGCCAAGAGAGACTTGAATTTTTAACATCTTGAACTGAAGAGAATATGTTACTTATTAACTACTAGCATAGAGCATCCTCATTCCCATCATCTAAATTGCTTGTTTGGTCCATAGCTTGCAAATGATTAAGGATCACAATGATGTATTAGCTGCTAAAACCTTACCAAAACTAGTTTGGTAATGAAGATTTGCTATAATGGTTAGGGTTTGAGTAAAGTGTTTGCATCTTTATAATCACTCTAATGATCACTTGCACATTTTTGCTAATGAATTTTATTGTCATAGATTTATAACATTTTTGCTTTTGTGGATTATTGTAATATATATAGACAATCTAGATTATCTTTTTAGATTTAAATGGTGTTTCATTAAAATTTAATGTTTTTTTAACTTAATTTTTTTATATTTTTGAATTATTTTAATATGATAGTATTAAAAATAATTTTTAAAAATAAAAAATTATATTAATCCATTTCTAAAAATTAAAAATCCATCATATTGTCGTATAATTCAACCAAATTGATAAGTTTTCACTCGATAGGCTGAAATCTTATCAAATATCGAATCTTATAAAAGGTCATTTCCCTTATTAAAGGGACTTGCCCAAATGAATACAGTATCTTTCATTTCATACAAGGAGGCTACAACACCAAGCGAGCACATACAATTTTTCTCATGCAAGGTTCATCACTCCCCAGCAATCTGTAAGCAAACTATAGCATTTAGATGTCTACAATTTTAGTTCAAGTTTTGAAGAAGAAGACCAAAGGTTAGTGGACTTCTGCTCTCTTGTCTCTTTTAATAATAATAATATTAAAAAAAAAAAACACAACACAACAGAGAAGTAGTAGAAGAAGAGAGAAAAAAACAAACAAACAAAAAACCAAATCCATTGTCAACTTTCCCCTCCGCAGCTCTCCCCTTTTCGTCTTAACTGCCTGAAGTCCAGATCTTTATCCAGTCTCTCTCTCTCTCTCTCTCTCTCTCTCTGAGCCAAAGTCTGCAAATTTTTTCACTCTTCATTCTCACTCCCAGTCTCCCCAACATGGGCCATCAATCTTTTATAGTTTCTTGTTCTTGAATTATTAAAATCTCACAGTTCTCTTTACATTGCCTTGCTTTGACCCCTTTCTTTCGAGGTTTCTATCTCGAAGCTCGAATCTTTATTGACCCAAATCTTGAAAACTCTCAATCTATACAATATCTAGGCCAAACGGTTTATTTATTTAATTAAAAAAAGTGGGTTTTGTTTTGTTTTGTTTCTCAACAGGAAATGAGGGATGTTGTCGTGGCTAACAAGAATAGCAATGGCTTGTTGGAGACCAGGGAGGCAATATGCACGTATGAGCAAGGATGACATTTTAAATGATGATGATGATTCTACTACTGCCGACTCTCTTCTATGGTCTAGAGACCTTGAGAAACACTCTTTTGGAGAGTTCTCTTTTGCTGTGGTTCAAGCCAATGAGGTTATTGAAGATCATAGTCAAGTAGAGACTGGTCGTGATGCTACTTTTATTGGTGTTTATGATGGTCATGGTGGACCTGATGCGTCTCGGTTCATATCTGACCATTTGTTCTTAAATCTCATGAGTGAGTTTTTTTTCTTCTTTTTTTGTTAATTTTCAGGTTTTTTCTTGTGCTTAGTTGTTGAGTTGAGATGACTTTTGTTGTATGATTAGTAGTTTTACGTGTGATGTTAATGTTAATGTGAATTTGAATTGATTTTATATGCTTTAGAACAAGTTTGGATTTTGTATGTTAGTTTTATTGGCTTTTTGGTGGAATTGATTGTTAGTATGGGGTTTGACTAGGTTAATCTGTTTACTTTTGTGGCTGGTGCCAATTTGAAGGAATTTGTACATCTCTTCGATACAATCTGATTGGTTTCTCTATGAATTTAATTATTGTTTTGTTGCGAGTCGAATTGATTTCTTGTGAGTGATTGTTGCCAGTGTCAACTACTTCTAGTGTTGCTGTTTTTACATTAGTTTGTTTGGTTAAGTTTAGTATTGTAAGGCAAAATCTTGAAGATCTATGGTAACTGGTAAGAGTGGTTTTCATTATGATGGTTATGTGGATGGATGCTTCTTCAGCCTGCTCCGTAGTTTTGTGCATGTCCGTGATGATGGTTGATTACCAAAATTGAACATGGTCCATTGTGTGGTAGCTCGTCACCGATTATTTGTTTTTGGGAAAAGAATTACGGAAAAGGAAGTAAATAATGCTTTCAGTGTTGAAACTGTTACGACATGTATTATATTTAATGCTTTTCCAGGCAACATTCTCTATGTGATGAACCATGAGCAATTATTGCTTTGTAGGGCATGCCAGAGAAAGAGGAACCATCTCTGAAGAAATCCTTATAAGTGCCGTCTCTTCAACTGAGGATGGGTTTCTTACTCTTGTCCGTAGGTCATGTGGAATAAAACCATTGATTGCAGCAGTTGGATCTTGTTGCTTGGTTGGAGTCATCTGGAGAGGGACATTATTTGTTGCTAATCTCGGTGATTCTCGAGCTGTAATTGGCTCTTTAGGTAGATCGAATAAGATAGTTGCCGAGCAGTTGACCAGGGATCATAATGCTAGTATGGAAGAGGTTAGACAAGAACTAAAATCCTTGCATCCAGATGATTCACATATTGTTGTTATGAAGCATGGAGTATGGCGAATCAAAGGCATTATTCAGGTTTGCTTCTATTCTTAGGTTATTAACTGCCTTCTCACTTTGAAATTATGATGCATACTCACTGTCTCTTCAATTCATTCTCTCTTAAAGTTGTACTTCAATCTGGAAAATGTCTCGCTTCCTTAAGCAAGTGGATACAAATTTTGGTGTTTATAATTTTTCATTCTCTAGCTGAGGGTCCCACATTTTTTTACATAATGCAGAATAACATATGCTAGAAAAAGTCACCATATTTCAATTATCTAGGATTGCATTCGTGAACAATTCTGATTCATGATTGCTTAACCAATGCTTCTGAAAAAGTTAGGAAAATGATATAGAGATACTGGCACAAATACAAGCTTGGAATTCTCATCTTTATCAAAATCCTCACTCCCTCTCTCCTTCACTTCCTTTTTCAGTTTTCCAGCAAATCATTTTCTTAAAACCATACATTTACCTAGTTCAGGACACTTCAAAAAGGAAAATTACTTGGTTAGCTGATATTTACCAGTGGAGGTTTGCTACCTGGAAGCAATCCTCATAGTGAGACAATCTGAATCTGAATATGGTAGCCCCTTTTTTCTGGAATTCCCTCTCCGGGAAGGTGTAGAATAAAAGAGCAATATTCAAACGCTGGTCAGATTTTCTTTTACCATTTCACCACTATCATATAAATGAAACTCAACCTTTCAGAGTATATATGTTGCATGTGCATGTATACCTTACGTGCTATGCTCATTCTGCAAACTACTGAAGATAAGGGACCTTTTTTCCAAGATTGAAATTTATTTATCTTGAAGTTAATATCTTTTTTAGTTTCATGTTAGTTTTTCTGTTTACCCCATTCATATCAGTCAATTTTCCCCAGTGTTAATTAGTTGTATTTCCTTCTGGTTTCTCTTGTTGAATTGCGTAGGTATCTAGATCTATAGGTGATGCATACTTGAAGCGGCCTGAGTTTTCTCTTGATCCTTCTTTTCCACGATTTCACCTCCCTGAACCCATTCGTCGGCCTGTCCTAACATCGGAACCATCCATATACTCAAGGGTTTTACGACCCAATGATAAATTTGTCATATTTGCATCCGATGGGCTGTGGGAACACCTAACAAACCAGGAGGCAGTGGAGATTGTGTACAATAATCCACGAGCTGTATGTATTCTCTCTTATTGCACCCAGTTTCTTTTTGGCCTTTTAAATTCAAGACACTGATATTTTGCTCCTATTTTCTTTAAATGTCAGGGAAGTGCAAGGAGACTAGTCAGAGCAGCTCTACACATGGCAGCTAGGAAGAGGGTGATGAGGTATGATGATCTTAAGAAGGTTGATAGGGGGGTCAGGCGTTTTTTTCATGATGATATAACAGTAGTTGTGATCTTTATAGACCATGAGTTGCTAGGAAATAGTACATCTGTGCCAGAGATGTCAGTGCGAGGGTTTATCGACAGTGTTGGACCATCAAACTTTAACTTTCTTCAAGGAGTTGACGCTGATGCCCGGTCCATCATCTAAACGAGCATCTGGGCACTTGAAATGGGCAGTCTAGTAGCCTAGTCAAAGGAGCAAACTTGGCAAGTTTCTGCTGTCAGTTCCCTTGTCTTCTTTTCTGCTTTTTTGCAACTTCTTATATCTTATAGTGCTGGTACCTCCCCCTTCTCTTTTCCAAGTTTTTGTGGGCCGTCGAGCCTGATTTCTTTCACTCTGATACTGTGCTCCATGTTGAAATTCTTACGAGGGAAGTTACAGTTTTTTGGGTTTGACATGTGGGACGTATACACCTGAAGTTTGTGCTATTCATACGCCATGTTTCAATAAAAAAGTGTGTTCGTCTGGTTAATTTCTATTGATGTAGAAGTATTGCAACCTAATGGAGCAAAATGATTGGATTCGTATTGTTTCAAACCAATAATAATGAATGATTATACAGCATGATCCGCTGACATAATTTTAAATGAAGTTAACAATTCTCCAAGCCTACCTTTGTACCATTCAACTAACAGTAACATTTAAGCTTCAAAACATTTCCATGCAAATTGAGCTCCGCCCAAAATTCACTCGTGCTGCAATGGCTCCATCTGGTATGGTTGTGTGGTTTTCAAGTCACTCCATGTACTGACAAGAAGCCAAGTGCCACTGAATATTTTCTTCAGGAATAGCGTTCATTTCAATTGCACAGGTAGATAAATCTTGCTGGCATCGCACTCTTGTACAGCCTTCCACGATCGTCTATATTGAGAGATGCTACAGAAACGCCCGTTCTCCATGCACCACTTCTGCTGGGTCTATCGCCATTAACATATGATCAACAAGCTGCTATATTCGAAGCTCCAGCAATTGATTTTTTTATGAGAAACGCAGAGACACTTCATAATGACTAACAGCAGCTGAGGACATTTTCACAGAATAACAATTCCTTCTCCAACCCCCTTGAGAAGACTTTAACATGTCTTCAATAAAAATCCTGATTGTTTTGTGTGTGTATTCACTCGAGCATTTGTTGGTACATTGACCAGAAAGTGAATAACAAAACAAACAAAAGTTCTTCTCATCCACCAAAGGTAATCATGCAATGATTCAGAGAGAACATTTGAGTTGCAAGTACACATGTATATGAATATAAATACTGGTTTTATTTCATAAAAATTTCTTAAAGAAACAATAAAGTAATGAATCCG
Organism: Populus euphratica; assembly: GCF_000495115.2. Classification (NCBI taxonomy): domain Eukaryota; kingdom Viridiplantae; phylum Streptophyta; class Magnoliopsida; order Malpighiales; family Salicaceae; genus Populus; species Populus euphratica. The sequence continues at coordinate 172,565 of NW_011500164.1, forward strand.
AAATTAACCCAAACCAAATCAGTTAGATTCCACAACTCTTCTACAAATCAAATAACAAAGTAAAAAATTCAAATCTTGAATTTTTCCACTCGACCTCATTTTTTTTTGTTCAGACTTTGACGGAGCAAATCACAAGATGAAAGAGCGAATGAGGAAACGAAATGCGAAGATAATTTTGCAACCACTTGATTGGAAGCCTTTTGTAATACAAAGTGTATAAAGTATGTGTTTGACCAATAGCCTCTTGCTTTGCATGATTAGAAGCACTTCCTGTGCACAATTGATGGACCGGACTCATCATACTCTGCCTTTGCAATCCACATCTGCACTCAAAAGAAAGCAAGTTTCTCCAACCAGATTAGAAAAGCACGGTCCAGAAGTGTCGTACCTGATCATGAATTCAGATATAACTTCTAACTACTCAATGTCCATCTGAAGCTTCACTATTATTCTAGTAAATCCTTCCAATCATTGCAATTAAAATTTCATATTGTTAAGCATTTAATATATAATGATGCTAAACAATACAACACAGGCATAACAATGAAGACATCAAAATGTGCAGAATCAGGTTTAAAGTTCGATCCTGTTTACTGCCCAAATATATAAGAAATAGACACAGTACCTGCTGGAAGGTGCTGAGGGATGCCAAAATGGAGCCTCCTATCCAGACACTGTACTTCCTTTCTGGTGGTGCAACCACCTTAATCTTCATGCTACTGGGAGCCAATGCTGTAATTTCCTTGCTCATCCTATCAGCAATGCCTGGGAACATAGTAGAGCCACCACTGAGAACAATATTGCCATAGAGATCCTTCCTAATATCAACATCACACTTCATGATAGAATTGTATGTTGTTTCATGTATGCCAGCAGCTTCCATCCCTATCATGGATGGTTGGAAGAGGACCTCTGGACAACGGAATCTTTCAGCTCCAATGGTGATAACCTGTCCATCTGGAAGCTCATAGCTCTTCTCAACAGATGAGCTGGTCTTTGCTGTCTCCAGCTCTTGCTCATAATCAAGAGCAATGTAGGCTAATTTCTCCTTCATGTCCCTTACAATTTCACGCTCTGCAGTGGTGGTGAAAGAGTAGCCACGTTCAGTCAAGATTTTCATTAGGGCATCAGTGAGATCACGGCCTGCCAGGTCAAGACGTAGAATGGCATGTGGGAGGGCATAGCCTTCATAGATGGGAACTGTGTGACTCACGCCATCTCCAGAGTCCAGAACAATACCTAGCCAAAACACATTGATAGTGAAAAGTATCAATTCATATCATTTCTCTATAATTGAACAGTCCAGTTGTAAATCACCAAGCTGGATAAACTATATGCTTGTTGAAGAAACTTCTTTGGTTTTCATGATCATGATCCCGGTAGATATCATATAAAATTTCCAAAACGAACTGCGGTTGTGACAACGGGTGAAATACGTTGTGCCAACTTACAAGTTAGAAATATTGAGGGCTTGACAAGTTCCCAGTAACACATTTCATTTTTTTTCTTGATCTAGATGTGCTTCTTTCCCATATATTTTGTTTATCAATCAATTAGTACAACTCCATTTTATTCTGAAAACTTGCAATGCAATAAGCCAATAACAACGTTTTAACATGCATCTATTTGAACAAAAAGCAGATACATAATGGATTGTATCACTTACCAGTTGTACGACCACTGGCATAAAGGGAAAGGACAGCCTGGATAGCAACGTACATCGCGGGAGTGTTGAAGGTCTCAAACATGATCTGGGTCATTTTCTCACGATTGGCTTTGGGATTAAGAGGAGCTTCTGTAAGGAGAACCGGATGCTCTTCAGGAGCCACACGGAGCTCATTGTAGAAGGTGTGATGCCAAATCTTCTCCATATCATCCCAATTGCTAACAATACCATGCTCAATTGGGTATTTCAAAGTCAAAATACCTCTCTTTGATTGTGCCTCATCACCAACATACGCATCCTTTTGACCCATACCAACCATCACACCGGTGTGGCGTGGGCGACCCACAATGCTAGGGAAAACAGCCCTTGGTGCATCGTCTCCGGCAAACCCAGCCTAAAAAATTTCCAGCCCAAATCAGCAATCGCTACCAATATCGCTTTAAGAATCGAATCTTTAAACTCCAAAATAGATCATAAATGAATCTAGCTTAATACCTTGACCATTCCGGTACCATTGTCGCAAACAAGAGGCTGAATATCTTCACTCTCTGCCATTTCCTCTCACCTGCCACATTGAAAATGCCAACTTTACATTAAAATGCTATAGAAATAGGGAATCACAACAATCTAATGTACTATTTTGACAAAAAAAATCCAAAAATAAAAATATCCCATTTCCTTTTTACAAGTAACAATCAAAATCTGAATATTCATTTTGATAAAATCACATCAAAGATCAAGACCTTGAATTAGCCCACATTTAAAGATAAAGTCTTTTGATTGTTTGAATCGATAATGCTGGATTCTAAGCTAACCCCAGATTAACAAAGAGAATAATGAAACTCAAATGAAATACCGTTTAGAAATCTGGATTCGATCTCCGCGTGGGCGTCTGTTCAAGGTACCCGCCCTCTAGTTTTAAAAAAGGGGAAGATGTGAAATGAAATTTCAGCCTCAAATGAAATTCAGCTTAAATGAACCTCAAATTTTCTTTGAATTGATCTTGGCCGTTGGTTCTCGTAATCTGATCTACGGACCCCATGACGCGTCACGCTCACTGTGTAAACAGCTGGCTCACTTTCAGTTGTTTTGCTCGTATGGACGGATTTGCTCTTGGGATTGTCGTCATGCCTCCTGTAACTTTGGATCATAAAACAAGGGCATTTTAATTGTGGGTTTTTGTTAAATTTCTTGACCACTCTCTCAAATCTCAATTTGACCGGTTCATTGTTTATCTCATTTTGACTCGAGGGCATGTTTTTTTAAAAAAAAATTATTTTTTAAAATTTTTTTATTATTAAAAAAAGTTGGTTAATTAAAAATGATTTTAGTTAATGGAAATATTTTCTGGTTAACAAAAAATATTTTTTAATAAAAAAATTAACTTAATTTTTAGGAAAGTGTTTTTCTTTTTAACTGTATTTGTTTTCCGGAAAGTGATTTCCAGAAAATCACTTTCTAAATTTTCTTGTATTTGTTTGCTATTAAGAAAATTGATCAACGTAAAACACTTTCTAGTAAAAAAAAAATAGTTTGGTTTTCAGAAAAGTGTTTTTCTAGAAAATTTGGATGAAAAACATTTTCTGGAAATTATAAAAAATTTAGAAATGTCATTATTTGTTGATTATATCAAATTTGATCTTTAAACTTTTGATTGTTATATATATTTTGTTTTAAATATTTATTTTTTAATTTCATCTCTTAAAATTTAATTTTTATATTAACATTGGTCCTTATTTTTATAATTTCTATTTGTTTTTTCTTTATCATTTTTTATTGAAACTTTTTATCTATCAAATTTGATCCTGATTCTTTTGATTGTTACTTATTTTATTTGAAATAATTTATGAAATGTTGATTATTATTATTTTAATTTCTTCATCTTTTAATTTTTTTAATTTTTTAAATTTCATCTCTATTATTTTTGAGATAATTTATAAAATTATATTTTTTTCAATTTCATTTTTATTCAACAATTTAATTTGTAAGATTTGTTTCTTATTATTTTAATAAGTTTGAAAAAAATAAAATATTAATAAGTTATTTTCCAGCTTATTTTTCATGACATAACCAAATACTAGAAATTGTTTCCTAACTTATTTTTTATTATACTACGAAACATTAGAAAGTAATTTATTTCTAAAAAAATTATTTTTCAGCAAACAAACAGGGTCTACATCCTTGAAAATTCTCTTTCAGTGAGAAGACATGAGCTTTTTAAAATTGTTGTATGAACTGGGTTTTTAAAAATATTTATTTTTTAAAAAATATAATTTTATATTTTTAATTATTTAAATATTAAAAATAATTTTTTAAAATATAAAATATTATTTAAATATATTTTTAAAAATAATTATTACTGTATTCTCGTAGCACAAGGAAGCAAATTAGTCTTTGTGAAGGTAACAAAAAAATGTGAAGTACCAAAAAGAACCCTGAAAAGAAAAAAGAAAAAAAACTTAATTGCCAACTCAGTATTCCGTTTCCAACTGTCCGGAGATCATGTCGGCCTGTGTTTTCAGGTGTTGTCATGGCCATCATCACCTGTCTGTTACACCCTCGATTATCGCCTTCAAAGCAACGGAGTCGTCATTGACTAGGAGAATCAGTCAAGGATCTGACGGTCGACATTGTATCATGCTAAATGAAGCATATGACGTGCCATGCATAACAAACACAACGTGGGACGGATTATTTGTGGCTGATCACTCTTGGATTAAACGACCGCTAATTGTGGTTCTATTTTCCTTCTTAATTAGAACAGGAGAAGATAAAAAAGCTATTGATTTTCCTTCCTCGTCATCGTCTTCTTCTTCTTCTTGTCTTTTTTTACTAGTTATAATTAAAAAAATCTATTTTTTAAAAGAGTTGTGTTCATTATAAAAAAACTAGCTTTAACCATTAAAAAATATCTTAAAATAGTTGTTAAGAATGATTAAAAACATTTAATTAGACTCTATAATTTTATTTTATAATAAATGATGTCCTAGAATTCAATATATTCAAAGATAAGATATTTTAATGTTTGGATAGTAAGTGATTGTATTTCCATTTTAATATCATATTTTCTAGAGATAACTTTTAAGTAAGATATTATAATAAGTGAGATAATGAGCTTTAAATTATAAAAATAAGAGTATTTATTCTTGTTTTTGGTATAATAAATGCTCTGGAATTTAAAAGTATTCATGTTTAGAGAAAGAAATTGTGAATCTTTTACTTGAGAGTTTAGGAGGTATTTATTGCATTTAAACCTTGTTGATTTTGTCGAAATAAAGGAGTTGGAGAGTTATTTTCTCCTGGTAGTATTAATGAAGGATACATATAATTTACACAGCATGAATGAGGGATTCATATTAATAGTAATGGAAGTGGAAATATAATATATCTCTATAAGATTTTTATATATCTAAGAGTGTAGAGAGATGAATATTTTTAATATTAAATTTTTATGTTAAAAGTCATAAGAATAAACAAACGCACCTTTATAACCCAACATAAAGTCTATAATGATTTACAAACTTTTATCCTTTCACGGTTAGCATACTGTAAAGCCCAAAGATAATGAGTTTGACAAATCATAAAACCCATGTCCAATATGGCTTAGCATGCAGCCAAGTCCAAGGGTGCTATCATGCTTAGCCCACAGACGATTGGTCTAGCAACTTGCTAGACTTATGCTTACCTGAGCTCAATATGTAGCTCATTTCAATGATGTTGGGTCTAGCAATTCACTATACATATACCTACATAAGCTCAATACATAGCTTAACATAAGGATATTGAATTTGACAACTCACTAGACTCATGCTCATTTAGTATCAGCATATGGTTGAACCTAAGAACATTGGATTTGACAGCTCATTAGACCTATGTCTTTGTTAGCTTAGCAAATAGTCGAACCCAAAGACGTTGAGTCTGACAACTTACTCAGCTCATGTCCATTTAGGTTTAGCACGTAGTTAAACTCAAGAATATTAGTTTTGAGAGCTCGCTAGACCTAAGAATTTCAACCATTTTGGTAGTTAGAATCATCATTAATAGCGATCTTTTCTCTCCACGTCGGAATCCAACGAACCTCACTATTCTCTCACAAGAAATGATTGAAAAATAAGGAAAATAAACTTTGATAATAATTTTTTTTACAAGTAAAAAGACTGATAAATTATAAACTGAAAAAAAAATGAGGGACCAAAATAAACTTTCATACAAAATTCAAAGCCAGCTTATTTTATCTACCTTTTCACTTTGATTTTTTATTTTTTTTAATTCAACTTTCTTTTTCAAAAAAAAATGTAATTTAGTACGTTAAAAAAAACAAATCTTTAAAAATTTATGTAAAAACAAATCTCGAGAACCAATAAAAAATCTTTAAAAATTTAACTACCTTACCTGGAGAGAGAGCACAATGCATCTTCAATGGTAATATCACCACTCGGCTTAGTGCTTTCTTTTTTTTAAAAAAAAAAACAAATAGAAGAAGCAAGCATCATTAAACGAGCAAGTGAGATCTGATGATTTGGATGCTTGGGACATGTGTATAATCGTCCTTTTCCAATCGATCTCATTATTGCAAGTATTTGGTCCCGCCATGAAAGACTTGCACCATCTTCTATTTCGAGCATGGTCACTTGTGATCCAGCTATTAGTTGCAGGAAGACAGAACTGTTTCCTGAAAGTTGACGGCAGCAAACCTCTCTTTTTTTCGCACATGGATGTTAAGAAATTAAGTGCTTTCATGTACCTTCTCCCATGGCGTGTTTGCATTTACAGTTTTGCTCGTGTACCTCCAAATCTAATTTATATGATCCAATGTTTAGAGGGTGTTTGAGATACTGATTTAATTGATTATTTAAGTGGAATTTATATAAAAAGTATATAATTTTTGTTCTTGTGAGATGTAGTTTATACTTTAAAAAAATTATATTTAGAAAAACAAATCAATTACACCTCTAAATCAATTACATTCTTAATGTTCACGAGGAACCTCATAACCCAATGACCCCGCGCTGTTGTAGCTAGCCTTGTAGCAATCATTCTATGATAAGAATTGTTTGAGAGCATAACAATATGATTCTGGTGTGTTTTTTTTTAAAAAAAAAATTAAAAATATATTAAAATAATATAAAATATAATAATTTTTTTTAAAATTTACCCATCTCCCATCTAATATTTAAAAGTAATCACTTTACTAGGGAGAAGGAGATGGTTTTTTGGGTTTAATTTTCGAGATTTTAATAAATATTTTCATTTCTTTAGCTACTGCCAGAATTGTTAACTTTTGTTGAATGAGTCCTTCTCCATTTACCTAGCTAACAATCCGAAAAAACCCTCGAAATCGTAACCTGCAATGAGCACTCATAAATCCTGGGTTTTTTTAGAAAAAGTAGATTAGTAATCTCAATCGTTTAGTTTATTATGCAGTTATATATATTAATACAAAATCTTAGCATATGTATCGTAAGCTGACAATAGAGTTTAAAAGAAAATCCTAAAATATATGTTGGAAATTTATTTAGCTGGCATTATTTAAATCAATTATGGATGAATGATAAATTAATTTTAATTTTTTTTATTTTCATACAAAAAAATATGAATTTTTTTTATATTTAATTCTTGATTTATAGTGGTTAATTAAAAATTTATAATAATAAAATTAATTATTATTAATTCTTTAATATTTAACTTTTAAAATTCACTTAAAAAACATGGGGTGAATGAAGATTTTTCAACTTAAATTTTTAGATTTTTTCATATTTTTTCTCACCTTTTTTTTTGGTGTTTTAAATATCTTTTATGGTTTGGTTTTTTCTCTCAAATCCAAAGCTTAAATTCATACTTTACTTTATCGAGAGATATTTGAATATTTTTATTTTGGTTCAAAGACCTTCTTTCAAAATATATCTAAACTAAGATGGTAGTGTTGAAATCTTGAAAGACATATTGCAAACTATAGTTTTAAAATCCAACCCAGCGGGTTGACCCGAGATAAGAACTAGACTGGGTTTAAGAAAAAAATTGAGGAAGGCAAAAACCTGGGGTGACTCAGTTAAAAACCTGGGCTAAACCTACAAGACCTAATAAAAAACGTGGTCGTAACTTATTAAATATTTTTTAAAACAAAAATGACATTATTTTATTTTAAAAAAAAATTGGAAGTCAAACCAGAATGATCCGGTCAAAACCTGTGACTTAAGCAAAATTTAAAAACTATGTTGCAAGTATTCTAGTTGCACAAGTGAAGAGTAATAAAGTTTTACGGACAAATAATTCATTCTTGACAACAACAAAAAATTTTATTTCTTAAAAGTGTTTCAACAAGTATTATTCTTTATTTTAATTTAAACATTATTATTTTTATTATTGGTATACATACTAAAACTTTAACACATACATACATACATACATACATACATACATATATATATATATATATATATATATATATATATATTCTAAGTTTGTATACATGCTTAGCATGTTATTATTCTTTTTATTATATTTATGTTAAGAATATGTTTGTCTTGATTTTTTTTTGAATGTTTATAAATTCAAAATTGTATGCATTAGAAGATTATCTTAAACAATTTTTTATATTTTACATGCTCTTGTTATGATAAACTAAATATCCTTAATGTAATATAATATAATATATTTTGAAAACAATCTTAATGTTTTATTCTTTATATTAGACTATGTTTAGTTTAACTTATGAAAAAAAAATGATAGTAGTAATAATAATAATAATATAGATTGGTTGTGAAAGAGCTTTTTAGCATCTTTAAATTTTAAGTTATAATTCTTTTTTTTTAATTTTCTATAATCTCACTTATAGATTTAATTTTAATTCTATATGTATAATCTATAATCTTTTGTTTTATTATGATTTTTTTAAAATTTTTTAAAGGTTTCTATAAATCTTTGTTTTAAAATTATAGTTTGTCTTCTAAAATTTATGCAATTTGGATGTTTTGATGCATGTCATATATTTTATTGATTTATATTTCTCAACAACCAAGTTATTATTTTTAAAAAAATTATTTATATTTTCAATAATTTATGTTATCTTTGCTTGTACGATCATACTTTTTGCTTGGCATGCTTAAATATCTTATAATGATACTTAAGCTTTTAATGTGTTGATTTTATCTTGTATAATTTAAATCTTTTTATTTATCAAGTTACTATATTACAAGTTCTATCTTTTACGCTACTTATTTATTGTGGAGCTGAACTATTTACTTATAAATATTAGTGGCTATTTCTTTTATAATTAATATTATATTTTTAACTCGAGAATTGGTTTTCCCAACTAATATCACTTTGACAAATACTGTTTTAATAGTAAGGATTCCACTATAATTTTTTATGGTGCATAATAAGAAACCTGAAAATTTTAATAGATTGAACTTTAAATGGTGATAATATAAATGTTGATTTATGTGCTCAACTTAAACTTGATTAAGTTCTTGTCGGGAAAAAAATATTAAAGTTGTCAAATAATAAATTTGATTTCATTATTATGATAGATTTGGACATATAGAATCATAGTGGTTTTGTGCATATAAAATATATTTTGAATAGAATAATAAATACAAAATATGATGTGTGTATTTCAATTAAGAATGCGAAGACATTTTAAAATTTTAAACAAAAAAATTCAAGGTTGAAAGTGTCATTATAAAAAAGTTCATAATCAATAAATTTTTAAATTTAAAAATGACACTAAAGTTATCTGGTCAAATTTGTTCAAGTATACAAAATTATTCATGTATATGTTACTATTCATATATAAAAAAAATTAGTGTGATAAACAAATATAATCTAAAAAGTTTTATATAAAAAGACTGAGTTTTGAACATGATCATTTATGACCCCACCTCTAGTCTTTTATAAGAACTTCTTTGATAAAATTATTACTTATATGATATTATTTTCGTATATAGTATGGTTCGTAAGTGAAATGATGATGATTGAACAAATCATAGAGAATAAAATATGTCTCAGCAAATTAACCCAATAAAAAAAATGATTGTTAAAGCCAATATTAATAAGGTTGATTACCTCGTTAATGAAATTTTAAAATGAACATATTTGTTGTTTCCAAAGTTAATCCGAATAAACAATCCTCAATAATGTACACAATCTAAGAGCATTAATATTAGAAAGAACTTAGTGTTTAACTTACTGTTGAGAAAAAAATAGTTTTAAGATGATTTTCTTTAAAGTGGTAAATTTATACTATCTAAGAGCAGTGCATTTGTAGAAACGAGGTATCTCTGTGATAAGTTCTTTAAAATGAATGTAATGTTTAATACAACCAAATAATCAATGATGAGAACAATAATTAGATTGTGTTTTTTTTATTTGCTTGGGTCTTGTGAAGTGTGGCATGAAGTAAGGTTATGTGAATTATAATTTTATGAAAATATTAATAAACTATGAATTATTACCAAGTATGATTTAAAAAAAAAATCATAAGTGTGAAATTTATATAAAATTAAAATTCACAAAACTTTATTTTCAAATAATTAAAAAAAATATTGAACCTCTAAACTTAATTCACTAAGATATTAATGATTCAAAGTTTATACAAACTTAAGGTGGAAAAAATACTATATTATTTTTATAGATGATTTCATAATGTATTGTTACACTTATCTATTTAGAAGTAATGATGAAGTTCTTGGAATGTTTAAACATTACAATAATGAAGTTCAAAATCCATTTAAAAAGAAAATAAATGTAATAGAAAGTGATAGATATGGAGAATACAAAATACCATTTGTTGAATTATGTTTTCAAAATGGTATTATTAACCAAATTACTTCTCTTTATTCATCACAATAAAATGATATTGTAGAATATAAGAACTGAGTATTAAAAAAATAACGAATAACATGTTTAGTTTAGAGCTATATTAGAACTTGTAAAGGGATGCAATTCTAATTGTCAATTACATACTTAACATAATACTCCATAAAAGTTAGAAAAAACGTTATATAAATTGTAGATAGGTAGAAGACATTTATATAAATACCTCAAAATATGAGATTGTCTTATGAAGGTAGCAATACTTGATCCTAAATAAGTAATGATAGAATCTAAAACTGTGGATTATGCATTTATTAGATATGAATACAATAATAGTGCATAATGACTTCTTGTAAAAAAATCAAGTATTGATGATATTCATCCTAATATTATTATATAATTAAAAAATGCTATATTTTTTTAAGATATATTTCTATAAAAGAAAGCATGAGAAAATCATTCACTTAAAGGTTATAGCTCAAGTAATTATCACCAATAAAAAAATGATGAGGTTGATATTAGAAGGAGCAAAAGAGGAAAAACAACCAAAATATTTGGTTTTGATTTTTGAACATATTTGTTAGAAAATAAAGTTTGAATCTACTCCAAGATAATGTCCTATCTAGAAGTTTTCTATTGAAAAAAGACAATTAATAGTGAAATTAAATCTATTATGAATAATTATATATGAAAACTAGTGGAAAGAAGCATGAGAAAATCATTCACTTAAAAGAACGATTGAGGTTATAGCTCAAGTAATTATCATTGATAAAAAATGATGAGGTTGATATTAGAAGGAGCAAAAGGGAAAAAACAACTAAAATATTTGGTTCTAATTTTTTAATATACTTGTTAGAAAATAAATCTCGAACCTACTCCAAAATAATGTCTTGTCTAAACCTTTTTATTGGAGGAAGGCAGTTGATAGAGAAATTAAATCTATTATAAATAATCATACATGAAAACTAATGGATCTTTTTTCTAGAAGTAAACCAATAAGCCATAAATGGATAGTTAAAAAAAAAAATGAAAATTGATGGCACTATATAATGCAAGCTTTTATATCTAAAGATGAAAATAAAATTATGATAAGTTCCTTATAATAAAATAATTTAGATCCCCTTGTTTCGTGTTTAGATTGTTTCATTAAAGAGGACTTGTGTTACTATTTTCGCACCTTTGTGCAGCATAAACAAAAACCAGCAATTGAAGTAAGCAATTTTGATGGCTTCTTGAAACAAGCATGGCAGATCAGAAAATATTCTAAAACTAGTTTGCCCAAAACTAGACAAATGCAGATGGAGAATTAATTCATGAAACATGAATTACCCATGTAATAAAATGACAACAACTTAATTACCAAAAAAACCAGAAACCAAAAAAGCTAAAAAGCCACAACGGAGATCCATTGATGATTTAATAATCATCATACTATTTTACTTGGAAGAATCGCAATGAAGAACAAAAAACTGAAGAGAAACATGTAACAACAAATGGTTTTGTGTATTATCCAAAACTCATGATATGTTGACCTAGCACCCTCTAACTCTGGCATATCTTGTTAGCATCTTTTTTTTTTTTTTTTAGATTAACGTGGATGTCCGGGCCAACTTGCATGCACCACGACTAATCCCACGAGCCCTGAAGTTAACGACCTTGTAAGCCTCCAGTGGCCATCATATGAGCAACCAAGGACTTGAACCTGAGACTATAGAGGGAGCAAATTCCTTGATCCCAAGTTCTTACCACTTAGCCACCACCTAGATGGTTAATTAGCATCTTTTTTTTCATTGCATGTTGAGAGGATTTTAAGATTTTAGGAGGAAACAAAGGCAAATAGATAGGTTGTGAAGACCGAAAAGATTAGGTTTCATGTGATATTATTTTTATGTTGCAAATGGTTTAATAAATTGGCAATAAAAAGCTGAAATGGTGATGTTTTATTTATATAAATCAAGTCTCGTGTGGGTTTATCCAGGTTAGCCAGATCTTGGTCTATCAGGCCAAATTCTTAGTTTTTTTTTAACCCATTTTAATTTTAGTTTTGGGTCTGTTAGGTCTTAGATTGACACGCTGAACCGGATTAAGTTTTAAAACTATGGAGAAACTTATTCCATGCAAGCAACTATAGGTTAAAAAAACACATTAACACGTGGCTTGCTGACATAAGAGAATATCACTCAACAAAACAAATGTAAATCAAATTTTGCAGCACCAAAATGAAGTTCTCTTATCTGGAAATACACCAAAAGCAACTGAGTTACCGCGGGTTCTGAGTTCTGATTCGCATTACCACCACCAAACAGAATCATTCATACTTGCTAAACAATTCTCACCGAACATCAAGATTCTTTGTCACAAATACAAGAAATTGGTGACTTTTTCAATGCTAAAAGCAATACAGAATCTTGGTTCATCAACAACAACAACCACAAGAACAACAACAGGGTTTGTGGCATCTTTTTATAGATTGAAACCACCACATGCCACCACAACTAGTGCTTTTGTCTCAATTTCTTCCAGCCTGTTATCCTATTATTCTCCAAGAACCAGACCCACAAAGCCTCTTCTGTTTCTGACTCGAAAGACTCTATCTTTGGAACCTGTTCGTGCTCACTCAACTCGGTCTGAGTCTAAGATGGATGACACTTCTTCTTCTTCATCAGTTGCTGTTCAGTCATCTGTGAGTTTCTTTTATTTCAGTTTTTGTTCTATATTGTTGAAATCCTGATACTCTTATTGAATTTGTAGATAAATTAGATAATTAGTTATGAATATTGGGCTGTTGGGTTTATGATTGTCATTTTCTTGATTGTGTGGTCGAAATTTCTCTTTATTTATTCAGTCCATTTTTTTTGGTCACCTTCATGCTTTAATTGAAGTTTTATCTTAGTTTTATGCCTCCATTGTTGGGGAATTTGATCATGTTTTACTTGTTTTCATTTATTGTAAATGTTGAGTTGCTTATTTGATCGACTTGGAAGCTACTTGATCTTGGTTGACACACAAGCTAGGTCGAAGATACTTGAATGAAACAAATAAGACGAACCTTATAACTAATCTCATATCACATGGTATTCTTTTTTGAACATCACTGATATTTTTTTTTCTTATTCAAGTTTTGTCAGTGCTTGTATCCACAGCTAGGTTTAGAAAGAGACGGTGTGAATTAGATTAATTGTTTCAGGATATCATTGATTGTTGATGCCAGTGGTTTTTAACTTTTCATCCCTTTTTGTCTCATTCGAGACACTTGCATTCACATAATCCTGTACGGGGCTCATTGTTTTTCTTTTCCAATGCCTCCAACGTTGTTCTTTGCTGATGATAATCTGCTTTTCAGGGAAGTGTACGCAAGATCAATTTCTGTCAGTGGTGTGGTGGCCAGACAAAACATGATATACCTGATGGGGAGGAAAAGATGAGAGCTATTTGCACAGTTTGTGGGAAAATTACCTATCAAAACCCTAAAATGGTATGGTCATTCATTATTACAATCAAATATGTCATGTATGTTTCTGCAGTCTTGTCTGATTACAGGTGTCATGTATGTTTCTTCTAAAATTGATTTTAGCATCCTGGTTCTCACCACAGCTGGTCAGGTATCACCATTTAATGTGAAGTGCATGAACTATCTAGCTTCATTTATTCTTTCGGCAACTATTAAAATACAAATCATGGGAGGACTTGTTGTGAAATAGAGATTGTATGCAAAAAAGGTTTTTAGGGAGCATAAGCTGTTGGACTCTGAGTCATCTAATTGTGGAATTGTGTGTGAATTATTTTAATTCTACTGGTTGTTTTAACGAGTACTGAAAACAAGGAAAACGTTGTAGGCATGAAGCCAAAAACCTTGCAATGTGTTTATATCATTCTATTCTTGGTTTTCTCTCCAGTTTGTTTGATACTGCATTTTCAATGAAGGCAATGGAAATATTGTTATCTTTTGTAAACTGGTTTGAATAGGTGGTGGGATGCCTCATTGAGCATGATAACAAGGTCTTACTCTGCAAGCGAAACATCCAACCATCATTTGGCCTCTGGTATGCGTCTGAAATTGGAATTTTGGTACAGAATGGAACCACTGCATGCTTTCTCTAATATAAACCCTCAAATAGTAGTTAAAAAGAAAAAAAAATGCATTTACTCCATATGGTACTTGGTCCTTCTTGGCATTTTTAGTTTTTCTTATCTTCATTATCCATGATGGATAACCCAGATAATTGTATTTTGCTGATGTAGGACCCTTCCTGCTGGTTACTTGGAAATTGGTGAGTCTGCTGCAGAAGGGGCAATCAGGGAAACCTGGGAGGAAGCACACGCAGAAGTGGAAGTCGTGTCACCCTTTGCTCATTTGGACATCCCTCTTATTGGCCAAGTAAGGGGAGAGATGCCTCTCATTTCTCATATTGATTTTTCTATGAACTTGCTTAAGGTTTCGAAGTTTGTTGTTGTTATTTGGAGCAGACTTACATAATTTTCTTAGCAAAGCTGAGGAAGCCCCACTTTTCACCTGGTCCAGAGTCATTGGAGTGCCAACTTTTTTCACTAGATGATATACCTTTTGATTCTTTGGCATTTTCATCAATGGCTGTTACTTTAAAGTTGGTAAGAGCCTGTTTTAGCAATACACAGTTTCTTCATTTACTTGCTATTGTTACTCACATATATAATCTCCTGTTGTTGCAGTACATTGAAGATGTTAAAGCTGGAAGTCGAAAATTTCACTACGGCACAATTAACAAAAGGTACTTTGCAATGCATTTTTTGTATTAGAAGCCCAAATGAACTCCTGTGAGAATGGATAATCCACTTCTAATCTCAAAACCGGACAGCTTTGGATTGCCTATTGTCTCAATAAAATGCATTGGCTATTCGACTTATTTTTTGCCATTTTGCTCTGTTGTAAATGATTTTGCGAAAGGAAATGACCATTTGGTAAAAGTAGTGTTCATTTCAGTTTCGGAGGTGTCTATTTTGAATTGTTATGATGGTGGTGGTTGTGGTATTGGAGGCAGGCAGGTGCTTGCGGGCAGTTTGAGGTGACTGCCGGTGCTTCCACCGTTACCAATGTTTACGAAAGAAAAGAAATAATTGAATAACAGAACACCTTTCTTTCTTTCTGCTGTCATGATAAAATTTGGCTGCTGATCTTTAGCTTGGGAATGAGGCTGAATTTAACATGACCAACTTCTTTGTCGCAAAATTAGCACCAAAAGTGAGTCCTTTTCTTTTCAGATCGCTGTAATTCACATTGATCCACTCCCTACACCTTTACTATTCCCTCAATTTTGAAGGCGGTGTTTGCTTGGCGCTGTAGGATTTTGTTCCATTAGTTGGTTTTGGCTTTCACGGGGTGGAATTTACTATGTCTTGACCCTTCAATTATTTTTTACATCATTCTTTATTGTCAGTGTTGTTAATATTCTAGCCCGATTGTTTCATGGAAAGTGACTTCTCCTAAACTTTCTTGTATTTATTTACCATTATAAAAGTTAATATTTATTTACCATTATAAAAGTTAATAGTTTGATTTTTATAAGTGTTTTTCTTTTATTTTGGGTGAAAAACTATTTTCTGAAATTAAATTACAAAAAATTCAAAAATATATTTTATTTTGGGTGGAAAACTATTTAACTTGTTCTTCAATCGTTGTATATTTTGTTTTAAATTTTATTCTTTAAAATTTTATTTTTATATTAATTTTTTTGATTATTCCTTGTTTTTCACTCATCTTGAAAAAAAAAATTTATTATTTTTTTTTATTATCATCTATCAATAGAGATTGTTCTTTCTTTGTAGAATACTTGCTTGCTATGCAAAGCTTGCTCATGTTTGTTGAAGTCTTTTCTGATACTTATCTGCAGGCCAGGCACGAGCCCTTCTGATACCCATGGCTATACTCTCGTTAATCATTTGCAGTCATGAGAAATGGGGATCTGTTTTCCGTTTCACATGAGGTGTTTAATAGCTGGGATTGACATTCTATGATTTTTCAAATCCATGGCGGAAGCTGAGGATGGTGATGGGACCAGCATTCTGATGCATTGAAGCCATCGAAGAGCATTGAGCAGATGTATTCTGTAACGACCGAGTGTGTGGAAGAGGCAGCCATTTCTTTGAGCCATTTCATCGTACAACTTGTGTTTCATTGTTAGCTTCACTCTGCTTCCCATCCACAATGTACAGAAATTTACTTCACTCATTTGCATTGAATAAATACTTGTTAGCGAGGCTTCCTCTTGAGTTCTCATGTTTGAAAATGGTTCTCTCATCCTCGAACACTTCCAACCTTATTTTATTTTTATAAATTGAAAATGATTATAAAATTGAAAAGTAATTTTATCTTTATAAATTATTTAAAAGAAATATTTTGATGGAAATTGAAAAAAAACATCAATTTAAAAAATTAGAAAAAAAAACTCAAGGACCCTGTAGTGGTGAATCAACCTGGATAGCTTGAACATGCCAGTAATCAGCTTTCGTTTTCATGGCTATCAACATGAACTACCTAAAAACAAAAAGGAACATGGGGTTTTGCTTTATCTTCGTTCCACACAAGAAGCATTAAGATTGCCTAACATTACCTAAGTTACACAGCATAGCACCACAAAACCACCTAGCAATCCTTAAGTCAATAAAGCTCTATATCAAAGTAAAACACACACATGTATCATCACCACACAATCACCTACTAATCTTAAGTCACAAGCTCCATTAAAGTAAGGAAACACATGATCATCCAAAATGAAAACCCATTCAACGCAAAAGATGTCATCCAGTGGCGTGCAAACTGGAGAAAGTCCAGACACTTTCTAACAGCTAAAACAGAGTACAGGACATAGTAGATGTGTCTAGGTGCTTTGACTATCAACGTTAGTAAAACTCAATACTAAAACTCCAAGATTATGGAACTGGTGTGCAAGAACGCCAAGGATTACATTGCCCTCGTCAACACAGAATGCCCAAAAAACTAAGTGCTCAACTAATAATAATAGCATAATACGGGGTAGCTATGCATTAACATTCACTTCTGTACCATCAACTAATTTTGACAAACTAGCAGATAAAAGCTTGAAATGCATGATGCAGGTAGGAACTTGAATCTCCCCAAACCCACAAATGAGGCATGAACTATAATCAACTACAACATAATCAAAGGCAGTAACTACATTACAATAGACCTGGGTTGATATTCAAAACCTTTCTCACTGAATAAAATCCAAAATCTTATATAATATATATAGTCATAGAGAGCCTAAGACAATTAAAAATCAAATTTATCAAAAGAAGTTTGTTCAATTCATCACCGTCATGCCTAAAAAAGAACTCTAGAACAATTTACCAAACAGGGAAAAAAGATATAAAGAGAGTAAATTATCGAAATCTTCACTCGCTCTTCTTCCTGAAGGAGCAACCCTCTGTAAGCTTGGCACGACCCCCTGTTGGCTGACACAACACTGTCTGGCAGTTCCCACAAACCACAACAGTTTGTGAGTGACTGAAAACAGTGGTTCTGCACACAACATATTCATTTAACTAAATAAATAAAACCATCCACGATCCCTTTCCAAACCAAACAGCTAAGAAGGAATGCTTAAATTCATCAAGAAAAATATACAAAGGTCATGGCATGACTTACATGTTGAAGCAGCCCTGGCACTTAACATCCTGCAAGTTTTTACAAGAAAATATGATAAAAACATAATCAGAAGGGAAAATAATAGAAAGAAGGGCGGGAAAACGTATGGTATTTGTAATTACCATAAAAAAAGAGTTTGGGGACTGAACAAGACGCTTGAGCTTATGCTTCCTTTTCTCAAGCTCTGCTGGTGGGTTGAGCAAATCGATATCGTTTTGAAGAACCTTTCATTAACAAACAGATCAGTTAAAGAGCGAAACAGATCATAACAGATAACCAAACCATTTCACATCAACTCACTCACCATTGGAAAATTTTATTTTATCTTTGAAACCGCCTCTTTCTTTCTTTTGCGGGAAGACGCCAAACCTAGGCTAGAAAGAAACCCTAGAGCGCCCGAGAAAGACAGGTAGTCAATTTATGCAAAGGGCTGAATGGGGCTTATAGGCCGTTGATTTCGAGCAATGTCACATCCTGGCCTCTCATCTCGAAGGGTATAGGGTAACATTAAAAACAGGGGTATAATTGTCCATTTGGTCAAAAAAATAAAAAGAAGTTGAAAATGCAAGGGATTATTAACAGAACATTATAGCGTGTAGATGTTTTACTGTCTGGATCTCTGCTTTTACTGTGGACAGTAATAATGTGCTGGCAAAATTGTCCTTGATCTGTGGTCATTCGGGGTTGGTTTTCAGAGCTGCCTTCAAAATATTTACTGGCTTCTTTGCCATTAAAAAATTGCTTGGGGATTTTTTTTTTACAATAAAAATACGGATTTACTTTTATAGATAATAAAAATTAAAGTTCATCATAGAATTTATTCACTTTTCATAGTCGGGGGTATTTTTGTATTTTTATATAGTTATTTAGTATAATTATTTTTGTTATAATTTTTTTTTGATAATTTCATATTGTTTATTATTTTTTAAAAAATAAAAGCTGAGGGTATACATTCAAAACGCGTCAATGAATGAATAATATCTATATTATTCAAGCAATATATGAAACGCTATCTAATAATCAAAAATAATTTTTTTATATTTCTTTTAATGTATCATCATGTTCTTTTCAATTTACAATAGCATATAATATCTAAATATGATTGGATTAGCATATAATATCTAAATATAATTGGATTGTCACTTATAATCATTTGATTTTATTTTTTTTCTTTCTTTCTTGATGGGTAATGTACATAATTATTTTTATAGAAGTCTTTTTTCTTTTTAATTAGTTCCTTACTTATAATATCTTATATATAGTTTTTTTTAATTAATTTCAACTTTCATTCTTTTAATTTCTTATTTAGTTCTAATTTTTTTTATAGATTTTTTTTAATTTAATACTTTAGAAATGACAATAAATATCTTTTAGTCAATTGTTTTTGATATCTATACTCTATCCATTATCTATATAATAAAAAATTTAAATGTTCATACTATCTATTGGATTTTAGGTATCCAATAAGAATCCACTATCTACTATCATTTATTAATTAATAAAAAATAAAATAGTGTGTGTATATATATATATATTAAATGATAAATTCTAAATATTGTTCATACATGTGTATTATGTGTTAATATTAAGAAATGTATATATTATATTGTATTAAAAAAATCTAGATATTTTACAAATATATTTATATAATATAAATATATATTTTAGATTAGACTCGAGCGAGTTTTAGGTCGGGTTTGATAAAATCCATATTTTATCTATTATCTATCAGGTCTGAAAAATACCTATCCATTTGGGTTGAGTCAGGTCAACATCCAATGAGTTAAGATTAAATTATCATTTTTATTTAATTGCAGTTTCTCATATGTTTTATTTTTTATTTTGATACTTATTTTTAAATTTTTTTTCTTAGCGTTGTTGTTGAAGTTTTTTAGCTTTCAATTTTATCATTCAATCATTTTTTTTATTTTTTTATTTTTTTTCTAGTTTAACCATTGTTCCTTTGATTTGTTTTTTCTTTTTACTATAGTTATTTTTCAATTTAATTTATCCATTCAATTGAAAAATTTTATCCCTCCAATTAATATATTTTTCCATCCTAATTTTTTTAGATCCTTTTCTGTAATTGATTTTTCTTTCCTGATTTTAATTTTTAATATTTAATTTGTTTGGGATTCAACTTTATATGATATTATCATTATGTATTAGTTTTTTAGTAGTGGTTTTATGATTATTGTTATTTTCAATAAGTTTTATGATTATCATTTATGTGTTTTCCATGCCTCTTTTCAGCTATATATATATATATTGTTTTATACAAATTACATTTATTTTTTAAAATAAAAATATTTGTTTTAAAATAATTTTGTTGATGTATTTGGCCATGTATAATATTTTTTATGGTATGAGTTTATTTAATCAGTTTTATTTGTGTTTATTTTTTAAGTGATTGGATACGAATTTATTGATTTAAATAAAAAAAATTAATAAATACAATCATGAATTTATTGATTTAAATAAAAAAATTAATAAATACAATCATGTTAAAGTCTTAATTTATATGATTGAATATCTTGATCTACATTTATCTTTTAATTTTTTTAATTTTATTTTGATGTTAATGATTTTTTTGTTTATTTAAAAAAATAATTAATAATGTATTTAATTAGATTTACATAAAATTTTTAATTTATATTTTGAATTTTTTATATAAAAAAATATATTGATACATCTTATATACCCGATAATTTGTTCTTAAAAATTTTATAACCCACAGGGTTACATAGCGAATTCATTATTAAGAATTGTCATCCAAGTACAAGCAGATAGGCAAAAAAAACTAATTAGGATTCTAGTTGATTGATACTAATTTATTTTTTATAAATTTTCAATTATGCAAACAATGGTACATAATGTAGTTTAGCTTTACATCTGTAGCATCTACACATGTTTCTTGTATTTTTGTACTTTTAGGCTTTGGAAGCAAGATTTATCTCCAAGGTGGTTGCTTTTTGTTCAATGAATTTCTATTTATGAAGAAAAAAATAGTAAAGATTAATTTTTTTAAAAAATTAACATAATAAATTAAAATTTTTATAGAATAATATAATTTTAAAAAACTATATAAAATAACACAATTAATTTAAGGTTTTCTCGTCAAAAACTGCCCCAATACTGCTACCCATCACTGCCTCAAAAAAAAAAAAAAATCCTATATCACTATTAATTTTATAGCTTTTATTGTTAATTTTTAATTGGTTATTAATAGGTTTTATTGTTAATTTTTAATTGGTTTAGTTATGGTTAGATTATTGCTTAGAGTTAGTTTGAAATTAAAATTTTTGAATTCTTAATAAATTACCTATAAATCTATATAATTAAAATTAATTTTATATAATTATGTATAAAATAACATGAATTATAACTTATGTGTCGATCATTCTCTTTTATACAGGAATACTTGCCTCCTATTAAATATAAATTGAAATCTACAGGAATACTTGCCTCCTATTAAATATAAATTGAAATCTAAAAATATTTTAATTGATTAGGTTTAGAGTTTGTTTTTTAGTTCAAGTCTTTTTAAAACTATCAAAAAATTACATAATTATTAATTTTAAAATTTATAAAATTAGATAAGTGTATATAAATTAATCTAAATTAATCTAGATAGTTACATAAATAATAAAAAAAAAGTATTGATTGAAGCAAGTTTGACTTGTTCACTGACACTGGTCCAAGGAAAAAAGCTTCTTTCTCATATGCAGGCAGGAGTGACGTGCTTAACATGGATTGGTGCATCAAGGTAGCTGGCTACAGGATGCATGCAGTGATGGGAAAATGCTTATAATGTGTAAGATCCCTCCAGCTCCAGGGGCACTGCAGCAGCATCCATTCACTAAGCTACCGCACAAAGTTTTACATGAACACCAAGACATCCCATCAACTTCGCCTTTTATCACAATAAATATGATCTTGATGAAAAAAAATTAATGGGGTGAAAAATAAACTGGAGGAGCTTGGTCTAGTATTTTGCAGAATGCCACTAGATGTTGCTGATAACAAATGCCTTCCTTTTTAACATGTTCTAACAGTCTGGATTCGAGACATTGCACAAGCCACAATATTATCAGCACAATTAACTTCTCTCTGCTTTCATTAGCAAAGAAACAACCTAGCATGAAAAGCTTCTGCTTACAGATATGCAATCTGGAAAAAGAATGAAGATGGACCTTTATGAACAAACTAACCATCAGGAAAATTCTAGTAATGAAATATTTCAGAGAATTCCATCTTCTAGTTCTCCTACTATTGTTTTCCATGATAGATAATTGTATCATCCGTAGAGAGGGATTTTGAATCTTTATTCCCCATATATAACGATGAATTTCCGCAGAATCTCTGATGATCTTTACTGTTTAGTCTTTAATCATTTTCGCTGCTGAGTCTATGATATTGATCGCCTTGTAGTAACGGGTACCATCTCAGTATCTTTTGACTGTTAATTACACTTTCTTTTTCCCACAGCCTTTGTTCATTCTGTCAGTAGAGGTGAGCAGGAGGCCAGCTGGGTCTAATTAATGAGAATAGTTTTCTGAAAATCTTGATATAAAAATAAATTAATCTGAACTAAAAATCCTTAAATTTTAGCAAAACTCAACTAAAAGACTCAGTCTTGTTTGGTTAATTCAGTTGGTTTGGTTCTTTGATCTTTCTACCGTCTGAAATGATTCCTAGCTTTCTTAAACACAGCAAGTCAGAACTCTTCACTCATTGTCCTAGCTCGTCAATAATCTCCCAATTAAATTAAGCAAGAATTTTTTTATTTTGAAAAATCCAATAATTTTACTCAGAAAATCAACTAACTAAAGTTACATATTGGTTTGCTACTTAAAATCAAGGACTTGATAATGGTTAAACATCTTGGACAGCCTTCGACATGACAATCAGCTTAATTTCTATTTTTAAAAAAATCACAGCAAATTTCTTTGAAATAGGATCTACAAATTACAAGCATAGCACCGATCACCTAGATAATCATAGCTGGCCAAAGGGTTTCAATTCAGAGAACATATTCCTCCAGTTTTCATGAACCTGCAGCTAGTTTTCCAGCGCTATATATGTACATGATTTGACGAATAAATAAAAAAGATTATTGAAGTGTTACTCTTTTTCGATAATCACTTCCTGGAACACGGCAACGATATATCTATATACACGTACTTATATAATTGGTTAAAACCAAATCATACTGATGGACTTACGACATTCTGCTTCAAACCCTGGTGTTTGATTCATCTCCCTGAGAGTCCTGAAAACGGAGAGAGTTGGCCGCCAACAAGAGAGTTGTCCCATTCATTGAAGGATGGAGGCATGGGTGGCCACGTAAAAGCAGGTCTTTCAGCTGGCACTTCTGGTGGTGGCGCTTCCCCTGTAAGAACCTGCAAAACAGTTTTCATGGAGGGCCTATTTTTTGGGTTTGGATGGCAGCAGGCCAGCCCCAGAATAAGAACACACTCCATCTCTTCCTCTATGAATATTCCATTCAATCTGGGGTCTGCACCTTCGAGGATTGTTCCCCTCCTGTAAAGTTCCCATAGCCCATTCACAATGTTACAGATGTAGTCATCCCGCTCAGCCTGCCCTCCAGGCTTCCTTCCACATGCAACTTCCAGAACAAGAACACCAAAAGCATAAACATCTGTTTCGGCCGTTGCCCTTCCTGTAAGAATACTCTCCGGAGCCATGTAGCCAGGTGTTCCTGCAAGCTCTTTTGTTGAGTGGTGAGTTTGTTCATTATGAATAATGGTGCGAGCCAAGCCGAAATCTCCGAGTTTTGCAGTGAAATCTAAATCCAACATTACGTTACTGGCCTTTATGTCTCGGTGAAGTACCCTGTTCATACATCCATTATGCAGATAATCCAATGCCTGTGCCACTCCTGAAATCACACTCAACCTTTTTCCCCAGCTCAGTGTTTCTTCCTGCGTGCCTGACTTTTCATCCCAAAATATATATTTATCCAGGCTACCATTAGGCAAGTACTCGTAAACCAAGAGGTACTCGCGCTTTTCGTGGCACCACCCGATCAGCTTAACAAGATTTCGGTGATGGATGTGGCCTATTGTAGTTACTTCTGCTATGAACTCTTGCTTTCCTTGGGTTGATTTCTTTGAGACTCTTTTGACAGCAACTTCCTTTTTTCCCAAGATTCCCTTGTAGACTGTCCCGAAGCCACCTTTCCCGAGCTTGTTTTTAGGGTTGAATTTGCCAGTTGCTTTGCTAAGTTCTTGGAATTTGAACTTCTTCGGAGCAGTTGAGAAGCCTAGGATTGCCTCTTCAATATTTGGATGAGTATTCTCCACCCTATTTCCTTCATATCCCCTTTTCCTGTACAAGAAAAAGGCTATACCAATACCAATACTAATCAACAGGATTAGCACTGATCCTACAGCAACCAAAATCCAAACCGTCCGCGACTTGGAATCTTTTACCTCAGAAATGTTAAACTGCCACGACTTCACACAATTTAATTGCGTGTTATTACTTGTTGAACCCGAAAATCCCACATACACCTTTTCTGGAAGATAGGCTGAGAGATCGAGAGGCTCAGAGAGAACTGGATTCTTCATGTCGTCACCGACAAAAACAACCAAATTCTTGCTGTCATATTGAACAACTACCTTGATATCCTTGGCCGCAGAAATATAAATACCTCTATCATTTAACGAAACCGATCTTTTTGAGTAGACACTGTTTATATCCAATCCAATATGGTTATCGTCAAGATCTTCTGGGAAGCTTTTTCTAGTGTCAAATTCTATCGCCACTGTCTTCGCGTCAGTGGTTCCATTTAACCTGGAATTTACAATCCCAAGCCATTGTCCATCGCTTCCACCTGGAACGTGAGGATCTGCTGTTAATATAAAGGCCAAGCCTTCACCACTTGAAGCTGTCATGTTTTGGACATTGAGAACGAAGGTCGTATTGAAATTTGCTTTCTTCCCCTCCTTGCTCCACAGCCTGAATGGCCGTCGGTACAGGGTCCTTCCAGCCCTGTTTTCCATGCTAGCTCCACGAACATCTGGTGTGACTTGGATGGCGCCGAGGGCTATAGAAGAATTGTCACTCAAAATAAGTTCAGACTGATCTGAAATCGTGAAGTTTGGAAACTGAAAACCACGGCTCTGTACTTGAGCAAGAGCCAAGACGACAGCTAGGATTGCAGAAGTAGCTGCCAGGGGAAAGCGCATCTCGGCAATACTGTCGAATGACCTTTTCAGATTTTCTTGAGCAACTCTCTGGCAAGGTTAAATGATAATGAATGAGATAACAATTACACAGAAGATAGATTCTTATCAGCTTAAATTAAAAAAAAATGTTTGGCAGAACTAATGACTTGTATTAGGGAGTGAATTTCCTAGCATTTTCTGATCTTATATTTTATTCCCTTTGAAAGCTTAGAATTGTAGTAATCACTATAGTGGAATTGAATATGAATAATGTCTGGTTGACTATTATGCAGGTTGTTGTCATCAAATGTATTGTCATTTCTGCTAGCTCTGCTTACTTGGTCTTGTAGTTGCATTAAACATAATCATTGGAGTAGTTTATAATTGTTTTCTCACGCAATCTTACATCTGCTCCTCCTTCTAATTGCCCTTTGCAATTAATAAAGGGGTAAAATACATGAGATTTTACAGATTCTTTGAAGAACAAGTCTAACGGTATATCTTGCTTACGCCTCTTTTTATCATTATTCAATAACCCAGGCAGGCAAGGCAAGTTATTGTCCATTGAAACTACCATTCCTAATTCCATAGTCAAATATGGAGTCCATATTGCTTTTCTCATTGCAATTTCTTCTTGTACCTCTGTGTGCTTCTAGACTTCGTCTGCCCTGGAAGGTGCAAGGAAACTTCATTGATACAAAGAGAAATTAAAAAGCACCTTTGACATTGATAAACATTCACAGATAAAATCTTGAATTTAGTGCTGAAATGATTTCTTTCAAGACGAAACTTCAGTTATTGGGAAAATTGAAGAGGTTTTCCCTTGCTGGCGGGTGTGGTTCGGTCGGTGGTTATGGTTATCACATTCGGTGCATGATTAATTTCCGAGAAGCTGGAAAGAGGACAACTTTTGTACTTCGGCAGGCTTACTCGTAATAATGTGCCCGTATATTCCTTCGTCTGACCAAGTAACTATCACGCCCAACAAAAAAGACCATCCACATAGTTGAAAAAAGAGAAGCATGTATCCGAAAGTTTGGATTTTGATTCCATCCTCCAAGCTGGTACGTATACACAGAAAGATCTATAAAACCATCTTTTCAAAATTATTTTGAGTTCCATTCAGTAGTCCTCAGTCCTTGTAATGGCCAGTATACGTGTGGAAGAATTGATGCGTAGTAGGAGAAAAGATTGCATCCAGCTACATAGGGTTTGGTCAAGCTCCCTTCATAGGTTCTTCTTTCGATATGTTGTGCATCATGACTTTGAATATAGTTATTATAGTGGGGTTACATTATATAATTTATATTATTTAAAATTCTAGTATTATATTAAAAAATCCTTCTAATATAAAAATTTAAACTATTAAATAACATCATAAAATATAATTTATATGATTTTTTAATAGAAATTAACATATTCAAAGTCATGACACATATATAGGATGGGAAGGTACATGTTGCAAGAATACTGGGTGTAAGTTTTGAAGAGTAGGTGTGAATTTAAATTAAGGGATGCTATAGGCTTTCAATATGGACTTGAGTTTATAAAACTTGACTCAATTAGATTCCGAAGCTCACTTCATCCTTCCTTTTCTTTCATCAATTTTCACAGTTGAGAGGGATCAAAGAAGTTTATATTCTGGCTTAAAAGACTCAGTCAGCATAAATATTTTTAATTATCTGTTTTTGATTACATCAGAATCAAGTTCGAAGTATCTGTCAAGATAATGATAAAGATTAGTAGCCAATGATTTCATTAAATTTAAGTCATGATATATCACCAGTCCCTGTATGAATTGACATATCCTTTGAAGTTTGGATTTATATATTCTTAAATCCCCAAAAACACGGTTTATATGTGCAGGAGGAAGGATTTTAAAACGGTTTTCATGCTGTCTATTGACTTTGGGTAGTTAATTTCAACATTTTTGAAATCGCTTGCCAGTTCCATCATGTCTAGGTCTCCCTCTCCCTCTCCCTCTCCCTCTCCCTCTGCTTTTCCTTCATAATGGAAATTGAACACATGGGATCATCAGTCAAGGCTGAAAGCGTAGACACCGGGAGCGCGCTGGATATGAAGATTGCAGGTCGTCCGCTGATGCGAAGATGACATGCGGTTGGCGTTTAACAGCACCATTGGGCTTCTTTATTTGGAGCCATTCTAAAATGAGCTTACATCTGGCCTAATACTAACAACTTGTTTTATTTTCTTTAATGATAAAAGAATTATATGATAGGCCCAGTTTCTGTGTCTCGGAATGAACTTTATTCACGTTCACTATCTTGCCGCGGTATATTCAAGTATTAGGACTTTTTTTAAAGAAAATAATAATAAATTAAATATGTTTATGAAGGAGTTTATTTGGCACTGGGATATTGATTAATTACACTTTTAAGTTAATATTCTTTTTTCTAGAGCTCACAAAGTAAATAGTTAATGATAAAAAACTTAATATTTACAAATAATTTTTTTTTGGTGAGGTTCAAGGACTACTTGATGATAAAATCAATGATTTTTAGTAAATAATTATAATAAATAAGAGAATGAGCTTTAAATTCTAACAATAAGTATGTTTGTTCTTGTTGTTGTATGGTAAATGCTTTGAAAATAAAAATTATAAACTTTTTATCTAGATGATTCATTAGATATTTATAATCTCTAAACCTTATTATTCTGATAGAGTAGAAAGGATTCTGATAGAGTTATTTTCTCCTAATAGAATTTATGAGGGATAAATATTCATTACACAATATTAATGAAAGATAATATTTCTTATATATCATTAATGAGATGAAAATATGGTAAATATTTGAAAGAGTTTTTATACCTATAGATGTAGGAAGACAAATATCCCTAGAGTAAATATTTCATATTAAAAGTTTTAAGAATAAATAAACAGAGTCTTATGGACCTACATGGGCTATAAAGGCCTTTAGACCGATTAACTTGGTGCGTAGCTAAACCCATAGGCGATGCGTCTAGTAACTCGCTAGACCCACGCCCACTTGGATTGCACATATGGCTTGAGTTTGACAGTTTGTCAGACCATATTTATTTAGGATTAGCATATATTTGAATTCCATGATATTAGGTCTATCAGCTCGTCAGATCTATATTTTTTTAGGCTCAATATGTGATTAAACCAAGTATATTCGGTTTGGTAGCTCATATGGCCCACGTCTTAGTGGACTCATCACGTGGCTAAAACTAAAGATATTGGATTTCACAACTCATCAGACCTACATTCACTTGGACTTCACTCATGGCTAACCTAAAGATATTGGGCTAGCAGCTTGCCAATCCCAATCCATTTGGACTTAGCATATGGCTAAATCCAAGTATACTGGGTTAGTAAATAAGCAAACCTATGTCATCGCTGGGCATTTTGCCAAGCCTAATGATGTTGGCATGGAGGCAAACCTTGCTCACCTGTCAATGGGTTACCACCTAGTTATTAGACCTTTTTAAACAAGGACTTATGCTTTTTTACAGTGCATAAAAAATATTGATTCATCAATTCCCCCTCAAGTCTTTATGCATTCCATGCAAAAAGACTTAAAAAAACCTTTTGGGAGACAATTGATTAAATTCATCTTGTCATCCTTATATTGATTACAAATGCTATTAGAGGGGCTGCCACAAATCTCTTTGAAAAGATCATTCAACAATGTGTAATTAAAGTAATGGGTGTTTAGCTTTCCTAGCGTTAAAAGATGGAGCCACATATTGTTTATTTATTGGTAGGAATGAGAGGCGGTGGCCTATATAAATCCTTTTTGTTCTATGTCATAAATTTTTTATTTTTGCTAAAAACTCTCTCTAAACTTTCTACAATTAGAGCCCTAAACGAGAAGATCAAGTTTCTCTATCATATTCTAGGTAGACACAAAAAAAAAAAATTCTATTTTGTTCTTCCTTTCACATTTTATTCTTATAAAAAATAAGTTCTAAAAAGGGCAATAAGATTATATCATCTGAGAGAGATTTTAGTTTCAAACCTAAAACTAAAATCACTCACTAGGGGTCAATTGCCTTTAGAGTAGGCCTTATACTAAAACATGATTCTACTCAACCCTTCTCTATTAGGAGAGGAGACAAGATTATCCCTAAAAAAGCTTCAGACCTTAGAGAACAAATAAGTTTATTTAGGGCTTTTTAGGATAAGGAGCAAAGCACAATATCATACGAGCAAGTGTTTTTACCAACTTTAGACAATAGAAGACTTCATGGTAATGTTGTTTAAGATGGATGACTAGGTTACCTAAGTCACTAGCAAAAAATTAGGGGTAATTTTATCATTATAAAAAATTCTTTTATAAAAAAGATTGAGAACCAAACAAGGCTTTACCTATCTGACCCAAATTTAACCCAATTAGGTTGACTAGAAATCTTTAGTTTGATCGTAAATCAAACAAAAAAACCATTGGTTTAACTGAAAAATAAACCAAAATCAAAAGAAAAACTTAAAATGAATCAAAAAGCTTACTGAAAACACAAAATCTCAAAGATTTTCGATTAAAACCAAGAAAACAAAAAGAACACGAAGAACAAATAAAGAACATCAAGAGCATGCCCAACAACATGATTCAAAATTCAGACTAGTTACAAATAATCCAAGGATATAGGCATGTTGGAAATCAATCACTAACCGAGAATCTAGCTTTCATTCATATCGATTATACACTAATCAACATGATTTAATAAAAAAGAGTTAGGTTTGAAAAAACAAACCCTAGAATTAAAAGTTATTGATGTAAATAAACTTAAGATTATTGATTAATCATGTCATATCAAGATGCTAATGCAAAAATTAGAATTAAAATGGGTTCAAAACATGCAGCTAGGAGAATGTTCATGTGCTTAGAGATTTTCAAGGAAATCTAGAAAATACCACTGCTTAGAGATTTCCTGGCCACTGCTTAGAAGTTTTCCAAGAAATCTAAAGAACACATTTTAAGCTCCAAAATCATGCTTTCTTGGTTCACACACATCACACCACAACATTTACACATACTTAAATCAAAACAAGTTATAAAAAACTGTCAAACTAAAACAACAAACAAACTCAAGAATTTAAAGCTCAAAACTAACATTTTAACATCCAATAGGCCTCAACCAAAATCATAGGATAAGAACATGTATTAGCTAACACAAAAAAATAAATCACAAACCTTACTGCCACATTTGGCAGATTTTAAAACCACATTTTCTTTCATCAAAATCAATCCACCAAATACTATCTAAGTATTTAGAAACATCAACAATCAATTCAAAGTAACATTTAAACAATAAAAATAACCTTTTTATATATTAATTGAAACTAAAATCAAAATCAATACAACACTAAAAATGCTTAGAAACATCTTCAAACATGCATGAACAAGCTTTAGATATGCCTTATGAACATCATCTACTAGATTAAGTTAATGTTTTATACCTTCTAAGCTCAAATAATGGCTGTTACCCTTTTATTCTTTTTTTTTTCAAGCTTACTACTTTTTTTTTAAAGTTGAAGTAATTCTTGTGCTAGGCTTTTGAACCTTCACATTTAAGGTTTTTCTTTTAAGATTTTTCTTTTTTTTTCCTCTTTTTTTTTCTCTGCTTTTTTTTTTTTTTATTTTCAGTGGGTATTTATAGGTTTTTAGTATGATTTCTTGATTGACTTGATCAAAGATTGATCAATATTTAACCCTTTGATAAAAATGGGAGGGCTTTGAGTAGGTTTTAAAAGTTGGATGCTATGTACTTTGTTGGTGTTGCATTGATGATTTTATAACAAACTTGGTTTTGAAAATTTTGTTGATTTTGCTAAACTTGGAAGCTAAATAGTTGTTTTTGGTCCTTTGATCTTATGGAAAATATTTCCAGCTAGTGATAAGAACCTAATTAAGAACTATCAAGTGTGAACACAAAAAAAAAGTGGTTGTTGTATAATAGGTATCACAGTTAAGGCAGATTGAATTGATCACTTTCGACATTTTGTGAAGTAACTATGACGTAAACATCATCAAAGATCTTGAAGTTGGTAAAGGAGTTATATAAATTTTAGTTGGATCCAAACTTAATTTGGAGGCCTGTAATTTCATATTTATTTGCTTGAATAGACCAACTTAATTAACTCAAAATTGTCTATAGAAGTGTGTTTTTGAACATAAATCAGATGACATGTTGTCTAGGTTAAATACAAAAGATTAGGGTTTTTAATTTGTGATTTGTCTAAAATTAAATTCAGTTCTTAATCTCTTTATTTTTCTAATTGTACATGTAATTGTCTTTAAACTTTCAATTACATGCAACTTTATCCTTGATTAAACCAACATGAGTCCCTGAAGTTCATATCTCTTTTCAATCCAATCATTGATTATCAATTTGTGCATTTTGATCCTTAATTAATTAATAACTTCTAATTTTTTTTTGAAATTTAACCCTTGATTAAACTAATGGTAGTCTTTGAAGTCTCACATGTTTTACAAATTGGTCATTGATTTTGAATTTCTTCAATCAAGTCCCTAATTGCCCATCAAACTTCAGTATTTATGCAATTAAACTCATGATTTGATCATATTAACTTTTTAAAATTATAATTTAACTTTAGACTATAATTTCTTCTAATTAAAGTTCAAATTAAAATAAAAAATCATTTTTTCTTGCAATTAATCCTTTAATAAACTCAATTGAACCTTGAAAAATTTCAATTAAGTTCTTAAACGTCAATTTTGAATTTTTCTTTTCAAATTAAAAGTTTTTTTGTTAATAGGGCCTGCATTAGTTTAAATTGAACTATCAATTTTAGCCATCTCATGCAACTTGATCCAAAACTCAATTCTTGCTAATTTTTGTATTATCCCATTAATATAATCTTTCCAACTCTTGAATGTCAATTCAAAATCTTTTGTATTTTTTTGTGGGTCCTAAAATAGGTAACAATATTTTCCATTCATTTTAACACATTTTTTTCTTCATTAATTGTTTTGCTCTCCCTGCCATACTATTCATCTAAAGCCTATATATCTTTCTTTTCATATTATCTTCTTTCACCTTCAACAAATCTCCACACCCTTCTCCTCTTTTCTTTTCCTTTTCCTTTTATTTATTATTATCTTTTTATTTTTTTAGTTACTTAGGAAAGGGGTTTGCAATGTTCACATTAATATCATATGCCCTCCTCAATTATCACTATGCTCATTAAATATTTTTTAGATTTTTTCCCTAAATCTAAAATATTTGTTAACATGAAAAATGATAAATGAAAAGGTCAGAAATCATGAAATGATTGACAATGAGCCGAATTACATCGAGAATATATTTTATTAAAATTTTGTATTTTTGTGTTGTTTTTTTATAAAATTTTTGATTAAAATGGTGGCTTAAAATCGAGTTACTTTACAACATTATGGTTATAGTGACTATTTTAATCTATCAACGTTGTAATTGTCAGTAATAGTTTCACAATTACCATTATCAGTAATTAAGTCAAACATGTTATCATTTATGGTGTATCCATTATGAGACAACTTATTTTGCTGTGAATCCTTCACAACCTTCAACAATAATAACATCTTTTTTAAAAAAAATAAAAAAATAATAATATCTTCTTAAACACATAGGCTTAAACCTAATCATTATATCTATACAAATCTTCCTTGTCATCTTTGTTAGGCATACACAACTCGCCTTCAACTTTAGAATGTTCTAGCACATGCTATCTTTTAATCATGTTGATTGATTTCTATCTTCTACAATCACTAAAATGTCATCCTCCTTCTTTCTATTAAAGCATTAACCTATAATTGGTTAAGCGTAAGGGTTGTTTGGCTTACTTGCTTTAACTTTTTTTCTTACATTTCTGTCAAACCTAATATCATTTTATTTAATAGATAATTATTATGATGTTTGAATTGCCTTTTCATTACCAGTAATATTGAATTTACTTGCGTAGCTCAACCTCCTAGAAGGATCAAGTTTTCCACCACTACTAGCCTTTTCTTTCATTTCTATATTCCTTGACTCTATAAGCATAAATAATATTTGCACTCTAATATTATTATAGATATAGCATTCTAACCTTGACTTTTGCATTGCAAGGTGGGAAGATGATGCTATTATCTCTATTCATTAAAGAGATCAACTTGTTTTGATATTAATTAATGAATTTAGGATTTTTTAAGTTATAAGTCACAACTTTAAATTGTAAGGAAAATCTATTTAATCTATTATGAAATTCAATAACTCATAAAACTAACTTGAAAAATAACACACTGATAGTTAGCAAAACCAAGCAAAACCAACCTAACCATTGTAAGAAAAAAAAAGCAAACTAAAATTAATTTGAAAAAATAATTAAAATCTGAAAAAAAAAAAAAATAATAAACATCTTTTGAGGCTAATTTGAGAGCCTTCCCACTCTTAGCTACTTATAGCTCGTCAATCTCTTATAAACCTGGGTTTGTAGAAACTCTTGACAGTTATAACTAGTTTTGTTAGTTTGGCTATTTAGCATGTTTCACGAGCATTGCCATGTCTATTTGGTATATATACCCATCAGTTGTGCGTCATTAATATACCAAGCTAACTCTAGTTTCTTGTTCTTCCCATAAAAGAAAATTTCAGAAATCATCTTTGTTATGAGAAAACGGGAGGCTGAAGGGATGTGATTGATATTTTCTGTATAATAGCAAATAGCTTGCTCCGAGGCAGGCTTCTGGAAATGGAATCAAAGCACATTTAATTCTGAAGTTATGGAAAAGCAACTACTGTCGCAGACATTACATTCACGGGAAGTAGGTTAGTTGTGAGAATACTTGACAAGTTATTTGTATTGCTGTAAAACCGATCTCAAAATTTATGGAAGAAAAATCTCTGATGGGTAGATTAAGCCCGAGACTGGTAATTTTGTGTTTATTAATAAATTCTTTCCTCTCTCAAAGTTGAGAAAAAGAAGAAACTTTTTCTTGTCTACCTAGTAACATAACAACAGGATGGATTGCATAACTATGTTATAAGGGAGACTGCTATTCTTTTGAGCGGTCTGTGGCAAATCATTTACCTTCCTCTGATTTCTGAAAATGAACAAGTTGGCTTCCAGTGAGAGCATTCTGACTCTTTTGAAGATGAAGGTAGAGCAGGCCATATGATAGCAGGACTTTCAGGAGGTGCTAGTGGAGCTGCTTCCCCTGAAAGAACCTGCAAAACAGTTCTCATGGAGAGCCTTTAGTGTGTGTTTGGATGGCAACAGGCTACCCCTAGAAGTAAACACTCCAATCCATCCTCTGCAAACTCCCCATTCAATTTGTGATCGGCTGCATCCAGGAGTCGTCCCATCCTGTGGAATTCCCATAGCCAATAAGAAATCCCATTGTTATAGTCGTTCTCGTTCTCCTCATCTGGATTTCCAGGCTTCCTTCCACAAACAACTTCCATCATGAGAACACCAAACGCATAAACATCTGTTTCAACAGTTGCCCTTCCGGTAGGCGAACTTTATGGTGTCATGTAACCACTCTTAATTTGTTTAACTAAATTAATCATTTCAATTACATTCTCTTATTGATAAAATCAAGAAGAATTCAAGTAGAAAAATCACACAAATCCTTCCCCTCTCTTTGTTTCAAACTATCGGTAAAGAGAGAAAAATGATTCATTTATTTTTTTTGTATTTACACATTGACACTTATTACTTTTTACTTTTATTTTTGTCCCATAATTTTTTTTACTTAATTTATACCATAACACCTCTATTTTTTATTTTATGTATCCCTAAACAATACCTAAAATGCTTTTATTTAATATATTCAATATTTTATTTATTTTATTAGGATTATAATTTATCAAATTTTCACGCTAACATTACTAATCCAAAATCCAAGTTTGACAAAACAAATATTAAATGCTATAATGGTCAAAATATAGGTCATTATACTAGGGATTACTAGAATCTAAGGGATTACTAGAATCTAACTAGAAGGGTTAAGGAAAATGCCAATCTTTTTATTAAAGAAAAAGCCATCTTAGTACTAGTTTATGATGAATGAATACAAGCCAAAGGGACCATATGGTATCTATACAATGGTGCAAGCAATCACATATG
The DNA here is from genome assembly GCF_000495115.2 of Populus euphratica. NCBI lineage: Eukaryota > Viridiplantae > Streptophyta > Magnoliopsida > Malpighiales > Salicaceae > Populus > Populus euphratica. The sequence goes on from NW_011500164.1 coordinate 207,970, forward strand.
TGGAGATAGAGACAAGTTTATGGAGCTTGATGAATTAATTAAAGGTAATGTCATATTCGTAAATCATTCATAGGTTTCCAACAAAAACAATGGCATGATTCTCATAAAATTAAAAAATAAAAGTTATTAACTAGTTGGTGATGTCTATTATCTCTTTATTATAAAAAGCAATATACTGAATATGGGATAATTATTAGATAAAAGTTATGAGATTAAGATGAAAGATCATGCCTTGATATTATTTGATGCTCATGGAGCTAGATTGCAAAGGTAACCATGACAAAGAACATAATATTTTTGCTAAACAAATAGATGAATATGCCTAAATACTTAAATACATGTGTGAAAGATAAAACTTGGTTTTGATGTAAAAGATACGGTGACATGACCAAAAGATTGATGTCTTCTCCCAAGTGTAAGAGTGTCGAAGTCATAAATAACTCGACAAGACCGGGGTCGAACCACAGGGAGGTTAATTGTATAAATTATAGATAACAATAATACAACAACAATAATAATAACAATAACAATAGTAGTAGTAGTAGTAGTAGTAGTAATAGTTATAATAATAATAGTAATAATAATAATAAAGAAGAAGAAGAAGAAGTTGATGAGAACTTTGAGATAGAAGATTAACGTAAGAATTAAACAATGATAACAACAAATATCAAAGTTAGAGGTTCCACTAATGGCATGTCAACCAAATATAGTATAAACTCTTATTATTAAATTGAAAACCACATACAAAGGAGGTTCCAATCAGATTATAAATTGTTAACATAATTGCATTAGTTATCTTATTTGATTAGTGCTAATACTTGTAAATGTTGTTAGGCATTTATGATTATAACTTGTGTTAACAACAAATCAAGTTCCTTTCATAGCTCAGGTGTCGGTTATACCATACAATATGGGCTATGAGAGTGCTAAGTATTTATTATACCAAGTGTTATACAACATAAATCTAGATTAGTTATTTTACAAGCAAAGTATTAAAGAGTGAACAAGATAACAAATACAAAACATGTTAGTATCAAACATTAAAATCCATATTAAGTTTACACTATACTTATTCTTACACCATTAGTGTAACTTTTTCACCTTAACACAATAAACTTAGCTAAACATAATGAAAGAAAGAAAAATAGATAAACAAAAGAAGAACATAAATAAGATAAAATTTAACTAAGTAAAGGAAATGAAATGAAAGGTATAAACTTGATATTAATGAAAGCAAAACATAAGCAATACAAAAAATACAAAGAGATAAAGTAAGAGCATGATTTTGATTTGGAAACCAAGATACCTAAATGCATGGAAAATGCCTTCTTTTATAGGCCAAAATTGGAAACTATTGATTTGATGACTAATTGATGAATGAGTGGCCAACTGTTGACTTGGTGACAATCCTTATCTTCTTTTGTCTGCTCAAAATGTCATTGATAACGTTAGAATTAGAACCACTTGAATATGAAAGTTGTAGGAAATTGTCTTAGCTTTTCAGAAAAAAAAAATAGAGGTCATCTGGACTTCTAGAACTCTAGATATGGGCCAAACACTGAACAGTGCACGGGCTGTAAGATAGATTCGAACTTCTTTGTTATTGCTACAATTTGGACTTGAAAATGACCTTTTTAAATCTTGGGCTCCATATGAAAGTTGTAGGCCTATCTCTTACATTTCCATCCATATAAAGTAGACCTAAATCCAAGATCTACAGCTCCAGATATGACCTAAATACCTAACAGTGTTCCGGTTTGGACTATACCAGCATCTCTTTTCTAAGTTTGACTATCTCTTTGTCGTTTCAATTTCAGTTTTTAAATACATCAATCAATCCTTTTATTTATGTGATAGGCCTGTATTTAAAATGAACATTTACCACAAATTAAATGTATCTTATATTATTAGATATGCTATTATAAAACATGTTTTAGTTAATGAGTTATTGATACTTCAAGTGCAAAATGATGATATAAAACCTTTATAAAAATACACTTTTAATTACTAATCACACGAGCATGTAAACTTTGATAACTTGAAGATGATGACACAAAAGGAGATGTTGAAGGGTTTACCATCCATTTTATATCCAAATTAGTTGTGTGAAGGATGTTTAGTAGGCAAACAATTCCACAAGATCTTTTTAAAAAAGTCTACATCTAGAGCAAATCAACGTCTTCAAGAGATACATATAAATGTTTGTGGGCCTATCAAACTATGTTTGTTTGATTAAAATTTATATTTTTTATATTTTATTAATCATTGTAGTGGAAAAACTTGGGTATATTTTTTTAAAAGAAAAGTGTAATGTGTTTAGTAGTTTTAAGAAGTTTAAGGCATTAGTTGGAAAAAGAAAATAATTATTCTATAAAATTATTTAGGATGAATAAGGAGTGAATTTTGTTCTAATAATTTTAATGAGTTTTGTGAACATCATGAAATAAAAAGACTCTTAACAATGTTTAGATCCCCATAATAAAATGGCATGGTAGAGAGAAATAATAGAAGCATCCTCAATTTGACAAAAAAACATGTTCAAAATCAAGAAAATACCTAAAGCTTTTTCAGCTGAAGTTGTTAATTATGCTATCTATTTGTTAAATAAGTGGCATACTAAAGGTTTGAATGGAATGACTCCACAAGAGGCATGAAATGAAAGAAAGCCAAATGCTACTCACTTGAAAGTATTTGAAAGCATAAGCTATGTGCTTGTAGATGATAAAATAAAGACCAAGCTAGATGAAAAGAGCAAAATGAAGATCTTTGTGGGTTATTGACATGATCAAAGAGTTGATGTTTTCTTCTAAGTGTAGGAGTGTCGAAGTAATAAATAATCCGGCAAGATCGGGGTTGAATCACATGAAGGTTAACTATATAATAATAATGATGATGATAATGGTGGTGGTGATGAGTTAAAGAGTACTTTAAGATGTAAGATTAATGTAAAGATTAAACAATAATAAAAACAATTATCAAGGTTAGAGAATCCACTAATGATATTTTAAATAAGTATAATATAAATTTTTTTTATTATTCAATTCGAAACCACACACAAAGAAGGTTCTAATCGGATGATTTATCATTAATAGCTCATTATAAATTATTAACATGATCATATTAATTATCTTATTTAAGTAACACCAAACTTTTAAATATTATCAAGAATTCATGATGCTAACTTATGGTAATAACAAATCAAATTTCTTTCATAGCACAGGTGTAGATTATACTATATGGTTTGGCTATGAAAGTGCCAAATATTTGTTGTCCCAAGTATTATATAACATAAATTTAGATTAACAATTTAACAAGCAAATTATTTGTGATAAAATCATTGAAGTCCATATTGAGTTTATATTATATTTATCCTAACACCATTAGGGAAACCTTTTCACCTTGACATAATGAACATAGCTAAACATAATAAAGAAGAGAAATATAAATAAATAAGAGGAGAACATGATTATATAAGTATATTAAAGGCAATTAAAGACATAATCAAGAGATTAATGAAAGCAAAACTTAAGCATTATAAAAATATAGAGACAAAGAGCAAGAATATGATTTTAATATGAAAACTAAGATGCCTAAATGCATGACAAATGCCTCCTTTATAGGCCAAAATTTAAAATTATTGATTTGATGACCAATTATTAAGTGGGTGACTACATCTTGACATGGTGACAATCCTTATATTCTTGTCTAAATAAAACGTCATTGCTAATATTAGAATTTGAACAGATAGTCTTCATGAAAGTTTTGGGAAATTATCTCGGCTTTCTAACAAAATAAGAATTTATGCATTTTAACTTCTAGAACTTGAGATGTGGGCTGAAAACTGAACAGTGTCTGAGTTGTAGGACAGATTCTGACTTCTCCGTTGTTGTTACCATTTGAACTTGAAAATGACACTTTTAAATTTTAGACTCCTATAAAATTTTAAGGCTTATGTCTTAGCTTTTCAATATATAAACCATACCTAAATCCAAGTTCTATAACTCTAGTTATGATCTAATAATCGAATGGTGTTCCAGTTTGGGCTAAACCAATATCTCTTTTCTAAGCTTAACCCTCTATTTGTCTTCTCAATTTTAATTGTTAAATTCATTAATCAATCCTTTTATTTATATGATAGACTTGTATTTAAGATGAACATTTACCATAAATTAAAGGTTTCTTATATTATGAGACATGTTATTTTAAAACATGCTCAAGTTAAGGAGTTATTGATACTTTAAGTGCAAAATGGTAATATAAAACCTTGATAAAAATACACTTTTAAGTACTAATTAGTTATGACTAAAAGTCTAAAGGATATAAGCTTTACAACCCAATGAAGGGCAGATAATGATTAATAGAGATGTTAGTTTGATGAAGAAGGAGTATGAGATTAGAAAGTAAATGATGGTGAGAAATATAATTTTCTACTGGTTCTTGATAAATAAAAGAAGAGTTATGAAAATCATAAAGAATAAGCTATACCTTCACAATTACCAATGACATCATCTTTAACTTTTTATTTTTCTTCTTTTAGTGGAAGTGCAAGTAGTGGGATCCCATCAAGTTCACCAAAAAGGATTAATAGTCTTGATGAGCTATATGAGGTAACTACTCCTATTTATAATGTCGTAACACTATGTTTTCACCTTGCTTTATATGATTATATAGTGTTTGGAGAAACAATAAAGGATGCAAAATGAAAAATTGATATGGATGAAGAGATTGCATCAATCGAGAAGAATGACATATAGAAATTGGTTCCTAAACTAAATGCAAAAGAACCAATAGGTTTCAAGTGGATCTACAAAGAAAAGAAGAATGCAAAAGAGGAGGTATAGAGATACAAGGTAAGGTTAGTGGAAAAAAAGCTATAATTAAAAGCATGAAATTGACTATGATGAGGTTTTTGCTCTCGTTGCTATATTGTTGCTATATTGAAGATCATTTGATTAAACATTGCCATAAATGCTCAATATGGATGGAGAATCTATCAAATGAATATCAAATTAGCTTTTCTTAATGGTTTTTTTGAGGAGGGGATCTGCATTGAGTAACCCATGGGTTATGAAGTGAAGTGATATGAATACAAGGTATTAAAGTTAAACAAAGCCTTGTATGGATTAATGCAAACCTCAAGGGCTTGATATAATTGTATTATTGACAATTTATTAAAGAATAGATTTTTCAAATGCCACTATGAATATGCTATCTATGTAAAGATCAAAGAGAGTGGTGATACTCTTCTTGTATGTTTATATATGGATGACTTAATATTTATAAGAAATAATCTAAAGATGTTTGGAGACTTCAAACAAATAATGATAAAAAAGTTTGAGATGACGAATACTGGTTTTATGACATACTACTAAAGGATTAAGATCAAACAAGGAGATGATAAAATCTTTATAAACTAAGAAAAGTTTGCCAAAGTGATTCTCAAGAAGTTCAAGATGAAGGATTGTGGAAAAGTAAATGCTCTAGTTGAGTGTGGAGTGAAGATGTTAAAAAATAATGAAGGGGAGAAGATAAACTTTTCAACATTTAATAACATAGTTGGGAGTTTAAGATATTTGATATGTATCTATCTATATATTCTTTTTGGAGTAGGGATTGTGAGCATGTTTATGAAGACGCAAATCATTACATATTTCAAAACTTTGAAGTGATTTTTTTAGCATATCAAAGGTACTGTTAATTATGGCTTGTTTTAAAGATACTCTAATAGCTTTAACTTTATGGGTTATAATGATTGTGACTGGGCTGGAGATATGAATGATAGAAAGAACACTACTAGTTTTATTTTCTATATCAGAGACATAACATTCATATAGAGTTCAAAAAAGCAATCTATAATCACTGTATCAATATGTGAACCTGGATATATAGCTAGTAGATCATGTGTATGCCATTCTATATAGCTAAGAAGATTATTTAAAGATTTTTGAATGCCATAAGAGAATCCTATGAAGATTTATGTGGATAATTCACTAGCCATTGTCTTAGCTAAAACTCTAGTTTTTTTTGTTTTTTTTAATTTTTTTTATGATAGAAGTAAACGCATTGACACAAGTTTTCATTACTTAGAAGATTGCATTACAAATAAAGAAGTTGAAGTCAAGTATACAAAGACACAAGATCAAGTTGAAGATATTTTCATAAAGCCACTCAAATATAATGTTTTTATCAAGATAAGAGATTTGCTGGGAGTTATGAAGAAATCAAGTTTAAGAGAGGGAGTTGAAAATTAAACTTGATTTTTGGTTGTTTTGAAGAATAAAGGAATCAGTAAGCTGGTTGGATTAAATGAATTAGTCAACCGGTTTAGTTGGTAGAATATAATTCTTATTTAAATTATGATTTTCTTGTTTTAGTTTAAATTCATTGATTGTTTAGGACTTTATACCTTTTAAAAAGCTTGTAATTAAACATTATTAAAGCATTAGAAAAGAGAGAAAATAGCTAAAAGAGCTAGAGAAAAATACTTAATATGATGTTGGGGATATTTTCACAAAGTCACTCAAATATGATGTTTTAACTAAGATAAGAGATTTGTTGGGAGTTATAAAGAAATCAAGTTTAAGAGAGAGTGTTGAAAATTAAACTTGATTTCTAGTTTTTTTGAAGAATAAAGGAATTAGTAAGCCAGTTGGATTATATGAATTAGTCAATTGGTTCATAAACGATTAACCGGTTCAGTCAGTAAGATATAATTCTTATTTAGATTCTGATTTTCTTGTGTTAGTTTAAATCTCTTGATTGTTTAGGACTTTATACTTTTAAAAAAGCTTATAGTTAAATATTATTAAGATATTAGAAAAGAGAGAAAATAGCTAAAAGAAAAAAACATTTAATAAAAATATATCTTGCTTTCAATCTTTTTTTTGTTCTTGAGTTTTTTATTTTACATTACTATTTTTGATCCTATACCAAACCAATCTTTCTTCCATCAGTTACTGTCAATATCTCCATTATAACTTCTCTGTGTCAAATTCTATTGCAACTATCTTTGCTTGATATGCACCATTAGTATTCGCGTTTACGATACCAAGCCACCGCCCTAGGCTATTTTCTGGGAGACCAGAATCTGCAGTTAATATAAATGTGATACCTTCACCGCCTGGTTTTGTTTGAGGACTAATATCAAGTACAAAGTTTGAAAGGAGCTCTAACTCGACCTTTGCCTGCCCACAGCTTGAATTGCTTTCTGTACAAGGCACATCCGGAAAAAATGGCGATCGAATCTCCTTTAACATTAGGAGCAGCTTGGATGGCATTAAGAACCATAGCTGAATTGTGGCTGATGAAATCAGTCTGACTGTCTTCATGGAATGTTGGATATCTAAAACTATGGCCTCCTACTTCAATTAACGCACAACTCAAAAGGGCTACTAGCAGAAAAAACTTAATTACCTGGGAAAGATTCACGATGGAGCACAATGCAATGGCTCTAATAGGATGCAGCATTGCAAAATCTGCCAAGATGGGGATGAGACGAAATTTCAAACTTCATGCACCGAAATTTCGAACTTCTGCCATATTTCCTATTCACAGGATTTGCATTAATGAAACGCAAGTTTCATTGCATGTTAAAGGACGAAAATCTACGCTTACGACCTTCTCTTGACAAGATCAACTGGGAAATTGCATTGATATTGTTTTCTTGATCTAATATCCACATAATTAGTAGAGCCAAATGGATCTTTTGGTAAAATTAATGAAAAAGGAAGATGATCTGGCTCGGCTAGGTTTGATCGATGCACTCGAAAGAGAGTTTAGCTTGTGCCTGGTCTTCCTACGTTGTCCTGTACCCTGGCAGTTCAATATCAATACTCCATTTTACCAAATGTAGTGATAGATTTGGTGGAAAGCATAAGATGTGGACACAATAGTTTGGTCATTATGTTTCACCAAATTTAATTAGCAGATCATTGATTATGATTCATGAAGATGCCTCGTCTGAATGATAGCATTAAGGAAAAAGCCTTGTATCTTATCAAACCAAATCAGTATCCTAATCAAGCTGTTGAGCAATTCGAGCTGCTGAGTTTGCTGATTCAAAAGTCCAAACCCTGTTGTCCTGTACTATTGAGCTGCCACTCAGTGGAAATAACTAAAGATCGCAATGGATGGTTAAGAAACGAGAAGCTAGAAAAATTGGCCCCTAGGATACCATGATAAAGAGACTTAGACGACAACATATTTTGAATGACAGTAGCATAATTTATATAAATAGAATAGAGCTGACTGAGTTTTGGAGCTATAAACAGCTTGCGTTGGAATGACTTGATTTGGAGAGTGAGTGAGGAAAATATGTTGACTGGACTGATCACTAAGAAAGAATTAAACTTCAATTTTTTTTTTTTGATTTACGTGGGGTCTCCGGCTCAACTTGCGCGTACCACAACTAATTCCCACGACCCACTGAATACCCTGCAAACCCAGCAGGCATGTAAGATACTGCTAGGCCAAGCACTGGAATGCATTAAACTTCAATTTTCATAAGCCTAACTGCTGCATGCAGCCCTGTTTCTTTGCTCAACTAAGGATTTTTACATGCCTGACAAAAACAAAAATGGTTTAAATGATTTTATTTATTTTCCTCCTTTACTATATTTCGAGGAGGGACCTTTTCATATAAGGTTTTTTTTTTTGGTAATCAGGAAAATAAATATCACATTTGATTTTTTTAATTTGAAAGGCTAACAATTTTATTCATTTGATTTAATCTTTCACTTAAACAATGACTCTTAATATATAATTATACACCACTGAATATCTTTAATTTTTAATAATTTTAAAATAAATAAAATAGTTTTAAAATTGTTATGTACTTACTACGAGTATGTTTGGGAACGTGGTGCAAACCATGTTTTAAAACATTTTGAATTTTTTTTGCTTAAAATAATTTTTTTAATGTTTTTAGATTGTTTTGATGTGCTGATATAAAAAATAATTGTTTTTTTAAAAAAATTTATTTTAATATATTTCTAAGCAAAAAACACTTTAAACCACCATCGTTATCATAATCCCAAACAAAACCTAAAAATATTACAATAATGACTAAAAAAATGTTGCATGATTATTAATTTTACAATTTATAGTCTAATTACATATTAATGAGGAGTACACAATAAAAACTAATAAGACATGTACGAAGTGGTTAATGACTTAAAGCCTCTGAACTGGATTGTTAAGTTCTAGGAGTTCATCCTTGGTAAACAAGCAATCGATTGGTTTACTTAGTATCACCAAGCAGTCGATTGGTTTACTTAGTTCAAAATAAATTCATACACTTCACATTGTATGCATTATAGGATTGACATGCATTTAATTGCTTTAAGGTTCATTAGATTTAAAACTATTAAAGATGGATTTTAAGATGAACCAATTGATCATTTAGCCTAACCAAGTGAATCGATCGACTACTTATTCATCAAGAATAAACACCTGAAAATTAACAGGAACTAGTCGATCGATTGACTTAACCTCTAAATTGGTCTACTGGTTTAAAAGAATATATATATATAAAAGCTGTTTTAATAGAAAAAATAACTTCAAATCATACTCATATTTGTGCATTAAAAACTTTATATTTTTGCATAAGAGTATAATTTTTCACACTCACTACAATTAAACACCTTCATATATTCTAATTACTATTGAGTGAGCTATAGAGATATAAGTTTTAATTGTATTATCTTCACTTTTAGAGAGTGTTGCTACATTTGAAATAATTGTAATCATTCAAGAGCTTAAGTGAAAAACTCTTGGTCATTTGTGAGGTACCTCACCAACGTGAAAAATCTTGAAGAGAATATTTCTTCAAGTAGTGAAAAAAAGCTTGGTAATGATTCATCAAGGATATTATAATTTTTAGCTTGGATTGGTAAACAATACAAGAATCAATACCAGTTTAGTATATGAGGTGTAGATGTAGGCTTGTTGAACCATATTAAAAATTGAATTTACAATTTCTATCCTTATACTCTTTACTTTAAGCACTTTAATTTTATTGTTGGTTAATTGTATTTATTATGTTTAATTGAGTTAATTGCAATATTTGTTATTATTAGTGAAATACCTAATTCACACCTTTTAAGTGTTATTGTTGTCTTAATCCTAGAACAATAATAAGATATAAGATTAATACATTTAGCACTAAAATGAATACTTAAAAACTAATCTTCACTTGCTTTGCATTTTAGACTTTCTTCATTCAATTTTTCATATTTATTGATGTGATCTTCATATAAATCTATTTAAACTTATTCTCAATTAAGCATATCATTGGTCTATTTTTAATTTAATTTTTATAATAAAAAATATTAATATATTACCCAAAGATCAATATAGTGTACTATAAGTGTCACATGCTATGTTAAATTTATTCAAAATAAATGTATGATGAAATAAGATAAGAAAAAGACAACTCCTACAAAAAGAATTCCATTTTTCATGTACCTAACTAGAAAGGGTGAGATTACAAAAAAAAAATAAAAATAAAAAAACAAAGTTACAGGTTGTTTCAGTATTTGTCAAGTATTAGTCATTTTTTAAAAAAATTTATTGCTCCGCACTTGGTAAAAAATAATATTTGCAATAAGCCTCTGAAAATTTTAATAACACTACCTTATTTAAATACACTTCTAAATAATATTAATAAATTAAAAGAATTTATAACTCATATGTCTCTTTACAAATATTAAACTTAGTTCAACATTGAAAAATAAATAAAGAAGAAACTTAGTTTAAAAAGAAAAGAGTATACTAAACACAGAGGGTATTGAATTTAACAAAAATATGTCAATCAATGATTAATTAAGATTAATTTTTTAATTTTTTTATTAATTTATAATTTATTTTTTATCGTGTTAATATTTTATGTTGATGAATTTTTATTAAAGAATAATTTTCAATAAATTTTTAACTAAAAAAATGAGTGAATCACATTTTAAATTTGACATCAAAATACTTAATAATCATATTTTAATTAAAATAATTCCATCAAAAACAATTTAATTAAATATTTCAATCGATTTAGTAGTATTAACTATCTAATCCTAACTTGTTTCGATAATATTGGTTAATCCAAATCTATTATATGATTTCTTACTCTATCTTTTATTTTTTAACTCAGAGTTTCAAATACAACGTTATTAATATCCTGTTTTAATTGGATGATGGTGTTTCTTGTAAAATTCTGAACACCCAACAAAATAAAGAAATTATTAAATATCAATGATAAATATTTATTATATAATTTGTAATAATTTCAAAACATAACACCAAAACATTCTAATATCAAAATATCTATCTTGTACTTATTAAAAATTCGATTTACTACCAAAATGTTGACACAAATTCAAGTTTACATTAATCAAAACTATGCGATTGGTTGATCGATAAATTGGACTTCAATATTATTATCAATAATAATCAGCAGTTAAACTTGAAGGCTTGAGAGCAAAGGGGGGTTGGGGGTTTGGCGTGGGGTGTGGGGTGGTCTGGGTGAGTGACGGACCCTCTCTCCTCTATTCTGTAAACTTATAAAGTATAAACGATAAATCTACTTGCTACCCACTCCCAGCTTTTTTTTTTTTAATCTTCCTCTGTCTTTCCACCCTGGCAACCCTCGTCACTACGGTGTGGCCCACTTACCGGCCACCTCTTCAACCGGTCCCCCACACGTGCAAACATGACCTCCGTATACACAAAGATACTTACTTCCATTCCCATTCCTAACCTTCGTGTGGTGCGACGAATAAAGGTTGGAGAGAGAAAGAAGGGGTAAGAGAAAGACAAGGAGAGAGAGAGAGAGTGCTGTTGTGTTATTAAAGCATATAATAATTATAATTAAAAAAAAAATCATTTTGTTGGTCTTATATTTGTTGTTGTTGTATTTTTGGGTAGTTTTGCACTCTCTTTCTCTGGTTTTATTGTGTATGAAATCTGACCTTCAAAGATCACTACTTTCTACTTCTTTGAGCTGTATTGTTGTTAAGGCCTTTCTCTCTTTCAAAAATCAAATCTTTCTTTTCTTGCACCGATGAGGATTAGAAACAGAAAGGCTCCTTTGCCTCTTTCCTCTCTATCACCGATACCTCTCTCAGATCCCCAGCTTAGCCGGTCTCCGGTGGTGCAACTTCAATTACACAACATCCCACATCAAAATCTCTTTCAAGAACCTCAAAAGGATGAATACTTCGATCTTCAGCTGCCTTCTAATCAACTAAATCAACCGATCGGAGGTGGAAGCAAAGGTCATGATGATTTCTCCCATGATGCTGGACCACAAGAAGAGAACAAGGTAAGCAGTTATAGTGGCTGTCAATTTGGTTGGTTTAAAAAAAAAGTTACCACAACACTTTTATCCAAGTTTAGTGGGGTGTTTATACATGAGAGTGCACTTCGCTTCAATGTGACTTGAAGAGTCAATTTTGTTGGATCTACTTTTTATATGGTCAATTTGCACCCATCAAGGTTACGTTATGAGTTAGTATTATCCATATTTCTTGGGATTTTACTGTAGGTTTTGTTGCAAGAGGGTGATGAGATTAAGGAAGGAGAAGTAGGAGAGAAGAGTAATGATGCCAGGTAAGGAAGTAGTGAAAAAAGTTAAATCCATGTTCTTCTCTTCTTTCATGAATTCTTGTATTGAAAAAGGTGAAAATAAAGAGACTGTGAATTGATTTTTTTTTTTTTGGCTACAGAAAAGAAAGTAAAAATACTGCAAGTGGAAATACTGTTTGTAAGTGTTTTTATATGAACTTTGGCTAGCCACCATACCTTCTTCCATCTAATCTAATCTAATCTAATCTAATCCATTTTGTCTAAACTAATATGCCCATGAGGTGCACGTTAGCATGGGTGGACGCAGCTGGTCCCCCCATCCACAGTATATGCATACGCATCTTCCTCTATTTTGCACTCATTTTATTAACTGGTTTCTCTATGTTTTTCCTATCGCTGTAAATTACATGGATTTGGATTTCTGTGTTTGGCTTATTTCCAGGAAGGGAAGTTTCTTGAGCGAAGGAGTGCACGTCACAGTTCTTCAACAATCTTGTTCTTCCCATCAAGGTAGATATATAATTATGTTCCAAACCCATTTCAAAAGTACACAGAAAATTAATAAAATTATTTTTAGTGTTTATGTTGTTGTTTGGTTGCACTATAGGAGTTGGGAGATGGGGTGAGGAAGACAGGGCATTTCCATTAAAGAAGAGAAGAGGGAGCTTTAAAAGGATATCGAATGAGGAAACGACAATGGATACAAGTAAGAAAATGAAAACCAAAATGAAGACAAAGATGGAAAAAAAATGTTTGCAACAGAATGGTGATAGTGAAGAAGATGACACGGAAACAAAAGAAGGTGCTAGCTCCAATGTAAAAACGAAGGCTGGGGGTGGTGCACTATTGGAGGGATCCCGGTGCAGTCGTGTTAATGGAAGAGGATGGAGATGTTGCCAGCAAACCCTTGTGGGATACTCTCTTTGCGAACATCATTTGGGTAAAGGAAGGCTAAGAAGTATGAATAGTGTTCGAAGCCGATCTATTGCTACAACTGTACCAAAGAAGGACGAGTATGGTGCATTATCGAGCCCTTCATTATTATTGTCGATGAAGAAAGAAGAGATTAAGGGCGATTCTTTAGATGATAAATTGTCGCTGAAGGAAGAAGAGATTAAGGGGGATTCTTTAGATGATAAAGTTAGTGGTGCTGCATATAATGAAGATGATAAGGAGAAGCCATTAATGATCTCAAGGAGGAAGATGAAGTTTGGTATGGTAAAAGCTCGATCAATAAGCAGCTTGTTGGGCCAAGCAAACAATGCAATGGGAGTGGCTGAGGATAACGAGTAGGGAAGACCTCCAGATCGTGTCGGGTTCTACCTAATCAATGCTATAGAGCAAGTTCTTTTTCTTTTTGAGAGTCTTGGTGAAGAACGGAAGGGTAAATGCTTTGTAACATCTTTTCTTTCTCTTGTAATGCTTTAGTAATCGTTTTCTTTTTCTTTTTTACAATTTGTTTCTGAAACAGTTTTTATCTTTTTGTTTAATGCTTTTGTATGATGAGTGCTGGGTTTATGTATGTTAATGAAAATGAAGGAGGTCACATGGAGTTTATTTTCTGTTCAAGTCACATTTTCCTGCCAATATTTTAATTGTATTAAGTGGGGAACCACCTGATCAGAAGACCCTACTTCAGTTGTCTACGTTTTCTGTGCAGGTGTTGACCAAGAAAACCGGTACTGAAAATTGATCACGGAAACTATATTGGTTTTATTTGACTAGTTTTTTCGAAGATATAATGAAAATCAACTGTTGACTAAAAATAATTAAATTAAGAGATTAATTACAAATACATGCTGAACTCAAATCAATTCATAATTTTGCGTGAGTTCACGTTCTAAAACTAATTAAATCAGGGTATACTTAAAAGAAATTAAAAATTTGATAGTTGATAAAAGTAAAATTACATAATTTGAAAGCTAGAGATCAAATGGTAAAATAAATTCAAATTGAAGGATTTATATCAAGGTTTTCAAGGGTGTAATTGCTATAATTGAGAAGTTTCAAGGTCAAATGAGGATTCATATGCTTTCATATGCTTAAATTGGAAGGGAAATGACTTAATTGAAAATTTTTTAAAATCCTATTTAAAAACCCTAATTTTTATGGTTTAAACAAACGATGCGTCACTTAGACTTTAATGAAAAAATAAGTAACCTACTTGCAGCTTCTAACCACCATCACTCAACTTAAAAACATTTTCTTTATAAGAATCCTCTATCCTCGTCATATGTTTGTACCTCATTTAGCTCAATGAACTCGATAATATTTTGTCTTTGATCAGTCATCTATGCATCGGTAAATTCAAGCTGATCGAGAGCTCATTATATAATCAATGGATGTGGAGTTTTAAACCTTTAAATCTAGTATGGTTTGTTTTTAGTGATAAATCTACATACCCTTTACAAGGTTAAGGTAAATAAATATACATTTATTGCTTAATCTCCACAATGATCTTGATAAAGTATCAAGCCCAATCATTTATGATGGAAGAAAAACTCACCATGACATCAAAGACTCCTAAGCTATTCTCCCATATGTAATTTTGATTTACAAGTGTGTAAAATAGGACTAGAAACCATCTATTTTGGCAAAGAAGGTTTTGGAGAAGAAAGAATAAAAATCTTCCCTAACAACCTCTTAGAAAATAACACTATAGTTTTGAGATTTCTAATATTAGCTTGCTTATAAAAGGGCATATGATCTTGAGCAGAGGGGGATTTGGATTTTTTTACAAGAAATTACAGAGAGAGAAAAGGGTGGAAATACAAAAAGATTTAAAAAAAAAACCCTAGAGTTTATTAAAAGAGAAGCTACAATAATTATATGCTATGTTCAGAAAGAAGGAAAGGAAGAGTCAACATCAATCCCATATTGAAAATAAGCTATAAATCTAGATGAAAGAAGCAAATAATCCAAAGAAGAAATTAGCATTCCCTTTATAAGGTATACCTTTAATTTTCGATATGGGCAGTGTAGCTCAATGGTTACAACCACTTTCCCTCTTTTAATGCTTTATTGAATTATTGTTTGACTATTTGTTAATACATTATGCTTTGGTTATTAAAGTTTTTTATAACTATGGTGATTAGGTGTATTTGTTCATATTTAAACTAATATACATATATGTGTTCAAGTTTGGATTTGAGACATATATTGTTGTTTTAAGGTTATAATCTCATGTTATTAATGATGTTTAAATGACAGTCCAATATATTTTAATACTTTGTTTAGTGAGAAAATTTGTTTATTGATAAGGATCTACCTTAAATTTTTAAGATAGAGATCTTCTTTCTAAGAAAGACTTTTCTTAAATGTTAAATAGATCAATAAATAGAAACATGATTTAGAAGAAAACAATTAATCAATAATAGAGCTCACCATAAGTGGGGTGGATTATAGGTGATATCTCTTCCCCATGTATAATTATTCTCCTTATCTAGAATTTTATAAACCAATAGGTTTTCTATTGACCATAATATTAGGTGTCGGCTTGTTAACTTTTCAAATCATGATTTTATGATTAATTCCAACATATCGAAAACACCCTTAATTTATAAGGAAGACTTGTCATTTGATATCGTGTATGTCATGATAGGATGATAACTCCATTAAGAACATCTCTGGTTGGACTCAAATTTATTAATTTATGCTTCCATGCATTTTAATTTTGAAAGAATAAACTCTATTTTATGTTAGGTGAGGGATTATCGGTTTGCCTTATGACTTTCAGTAGGGGTATAGATTCATGAAACACCCAATTATAATTTGAGTGCTTACTATGTAATGACAATCATGTTATACCCAAACCATTTCTTATAAAACCTTTATACTGTCTTTATGAGAGGTAGTTACTAGGAAGATCATGGACCTTTTTTAAGACCATGTAATAAATATACCCCTCATGTAATGACTAAAACCTACCCTTATAATGTTTGACTCCTTAATAATTAATTTTATATTAAGGAAAACCTAATAAAAAATCCTAAACTCTATAGGATTTTTCTGAGCTAAGACCATGATTTTCATAACTTTTTTTGAATATAAGCAAAAATCTAAGATAATGCAACTAGTTGAAGGTAATTTCCCAATAACCATGGCCAAAGAATTACCACACATCACTAAAGTACACTATTTTATAAATAATATAGAGAAACTTGTGTCAATTATACGTTATATGGGTGTGAATTTTTTTGAAAGGATATATGGAAGGATTGCTCTTCTAACGAAGATTCTAGTATAAATTTCAGTAGTCAAAGCCTTGTTGTATTTTTGAGACCTAAATTACATACGTTTCACCTTTAGAGACATTAACATGGCCCCTATTATTAAAAAGCATGCTTAGATTTTGAATTTCCTTAAGGTTTATTTCAAAAAAAGAATTGGAGACACAACTGTTGAAGTGTTCAATTACTACACAATTGATGGAAGTTTTTAAGTGGAAGTGTATTGAAGCTAGGTTAAAGACAAACAAAAATGAAAGATACCAAACAATTTTCTTTACCATCTTTGGGTTAGTGTTGTTTCTATCAAAAGTTGTTGAGATTGTCAGTGTTAAAGTCACTAATGCTTTTATTAAATATGATCAAGCAAAGAGCAACCCCACTACAACTATTATAGCTGAGACTATCCTGTCACTGAGCCATTATAGGTTACATGGAAAGGGTGTAATGCGATGTTTTTTTTTCCTTTATTGTTCATATAAGTGATAAGCTATTTAGAAACTTCAAGTGTGGTTTTCAATATTTTTTGGTGGTTCAATATGAGTCCTTTAAAGCTTGTTGTGAGTAAAGATTGAAATAGCTTGGATGAAAGAGCATGGGTAAAAAAATATCAGGTTATCCCTTGTAATAATTTCATATGGAAAGCCTATAGGATGGGAAACTCTTTTTATATCATGAATTACAGAGATAAAACATGAGCCTTATTGATCGGACTATTTGGTTATATTAGTTGTTCACCTTCATTGGTTGTTAGATAATTTAGGGGAATTAAACACGTATCAAGAACCCAGGTTTTAGCCAAATATACTAGGTTGTTTAAGGATTTCGATTCTTTAGCCAAATTAGAAGTTATCAAACCAGATTAGAGGTAGCTTGTATTGGTTCATAAAAGTGAAGAAGAGGTTGAATTCCTAATTAGTCCTAAATACTCAGTTTGGAGAAATGGTGGATTATCTAGAGAATTTGATAGCTTTGAAGAATAAGGTCTAATAATAGTTGACAAAGCTAGACCATTTGTGATAAAAACCTAAAAGAAAAAGAATTAGCAATGAAGAGGAGTTGTAAGATAAATTAGACAAACTTAGAATTAAGCTAAGTCATAACAAGAGTTAGCAAGAGTTTTTATAAAATGAACTTGTTGACAAAGACATGATGAAGGCCCTTTTGAGCTAATAGTTAAGAAAAAAGGCATGAAAAGATAATTGTATTAATGTAAGACCTGGAACTAGGAAAGAGCAACTAATGGATGATTAATGAATAACAAAACATAGCCAATAAGTTTAAGGAGATTGCATAAGAGATCTAAGAGCATTTGAAAAAAAAGGTGATCAAGTACGATGATTTGGTGAACAAATATTTGATGATGAAAATAGATCTAGTTATTTTAAAAAAGACTTCCAAAGGCAAAACAAATGTCGACAAGGAACTGATTGCTTTTTTTAAAAAGGAAAGAGATAGTGTTAAAAGGTTGAAAGTTGGGAAAGAAAATAATAGGATAGTTAATCTCAGCATTAAAGAAGAGAGAAGATTAAGAGCATAGTATATAGATCAAACTCATGATGAAAGAGAAATAAAATAAATAAATAAATGAATCAGACATGAATTACTACTAAGATAGAATAAATGCTCTAAGAGAACAAGTCACCATGGTTTAATATAAGCTAGAAATACTAGAAGAGGAGTTAAAAAAGTTGAGAGGAAAATAACTAGAGGTCGAGGAAGAGCTAAGTTAACTAAAGCAGAAATCTAAAGAATGACAAGAATGCATCAACATCTTTGATATCCAGATGAACAAAAAGATAATTGAACATGATATTAAGCAAGAAGAACTTTAAAGGGCTAGTGATCAGATCCAGTAGCTGGAAATGACTTTTTTGATAGTGAATAGAAATAATGAGTCACCAGCCATAAGTAATAGTGCACTGCTCCAAGACAACACTTTATTCCATTATAAAATATAACATACGAACATGTTAATTGATACAGTGGCTCAAAAGGCAAATGAACTATAAGTGAAGGTCTCTCTAATCAATAATAGTGTTAGCAGATCCTAAGAATACTTTAATGATGTTTTAGCCTTCATTCAAAATGTAGCCAATATGGGTTTTGCTTTTGATGATGAATAAAAATGTATAGGAATCTTATCTCTCCACCTGTAAAAAACAAAGATTTATTCCACGTGTAAAAAATAAAGATGTATAGGAATCTTACTTTTTTGTATTGTACTCTCTAATATGTATAGGATTTAATCTAGATGAAGATTTGGGAAAAGATCTTTTTAGATTCATCAGACTATGGATTTAACTCGTATTAAAAAAATAGGTCATACATTAGCTCTTTGAACAGGCTAATTTATATATGATGTATATGTATATATATTCTCATTTGCATTCATACATAAGCATACATGCATATATACTTTGGGTTTTAAGTGTCATGTGTGCATGTATAGGTTAAAATATAGGTCTTTGCAAAATCCAAACTTGTAGAATCTATAACACTAGACTTCGAAGAATAAACATGAAAGATAAGGAATGTGCTCATCATAATGCTCGTATTCAAGGGTAGTTGGATTCTTTGAAACTCAATATGGATCACATTACTAATCTACTTGAGCAAACACTTAAAAATATCTCTAGTAAAGCCCGTGACCTTTGCCCAAGCACAGGCTATAATCCAACTACAATACGGTATTTTTGTAATTAACTATACTTGTGTCAACCCCAACAACTATGGATGCATTGCTAATGAGTTTCACAAGATAAAATACTTTAAAGATGTTAAGTATGATAAGATAAAAACAACAGAGGTAAAAGTGAGGGTCATTAAAGATATTGATTTATATGATCTCGTCTAAGCTACCAAGATGTGCCTTATTCCAAATATGGTCATACAAAAGAAATCTCATATACTTGAATTCATAAAGTGTACTGAAACTCAATGCCCTTCCACTAATATCAAATTCTACTATAATAAAATAGCAAAGGTTGTGTATGATGAAAAGTTGTTACTGCATTTATTTTAAGATGGCTTCAATGGAGCTGCATTGAACTGGTATATAAGGTTGTATAATACAAAAATCCAGAAGTGGAAGGATCTTGTAGATGCTTTCATTAAGTAATATAAGTACAACATGAATATGACTCATAACAAGTCTACTTTGTCTCTTCTAGAAAAGGGAGATAAGGAAATTATATGTGAATATGCTCAATAATGAAGAGATTTGGTTGTCTAAGTACATCTCCTACTCTTGGATAAAGAGATAGTCACCCTATTTGCTAATACCCTCAAAGCACCCTATTGTAAGTATGTAATAAGAAGCTTAGCTCAATAGTTTACTAATTGACACGACTAAAAGATTGATGTCTTTTCCCAAGTGCAGGAGTATCGAAGTAATAAATAACCCGACAAGACTGGGGTCGAACCACAAGGAGGTTAATTGTATAAATTATAAATAACAATAACAATAACAACAACAATAACAATAACAATAACAACAACAACAACAATAATAGTACTAGTAGTAGTAATAATAATAATAATAATAAAGAAGAAGAAGTTAATGAGAACTTTGAGATGAAAGATTAACGTAAGGATTAAACAATGATAACAAACAATATCAAGGTGAGAGGATCCACTAATGGTATGTAAAACAAGTATAGTATAAACTCTTATTATTCAATTGGAAACCACACACAAAGGAGGTTCCAATCAGATTATAGATTGTTAACATGATTACATTAGTCATCTTATTCGATTAATGCTAATATGATTAGTACTTAAAAGTGCATTTTTATCATGGTTTTATATCATCATTTTGCACTTGAAGTATCAATAACTCCTTAACTAAGGCATGTTTTATAATAATATATCTAATAATATAAGATACCTTTAATTTATGGTAAATGTTCATTTTGAATGCAGGCCTATCACATAAATGAAAAGGATTGATTGATGACTTTAAGAACTTAAATTGCAAGGACAAAGAGATGACCAAAATTAGAAAAGAGATGTTGGTGCAATCCAAACCAGAACACTGTTTGGTAATTGGGTCATATCTGGAGTTATAGATCTTAGATTTAGGTCTACTTTATATGGATGGAAAGGTAAGACATAGGCCTACAACTTTCATATGGAGCCCAAGATCTAAAAAGGCCATTTTCAAGTCCAAATTATTGCAACAACAAAGAAGCCCGAAGCTGTCCTCCAACCCGAGCACTGTTCAATATTTTGGCCATATCTGGAGTTCTAGAAGTCCAAATGAGCTGAAATTTTTTACACAAGAAAGCTGAGACAATTGCCTACAACTTTCATGTTTGCAACGGGCTCCAATTTTGACGTTATCAATGACGTTTTGGGCAGACAAGAGAAGATAAGGATTGTCACCAAGTCAAGAGTTGGCCACCCACTCATCAATTAGTCATCAAATCAATAGTTCCCAATTTTGGCCTATAAAAGGAGGCATTTGCCATGCATTTAGGCATCTTGGTTTCCAGATCAAGATCATGCTCTTCCTTTCTCTCTTTGTATTTTTTGTAATGTTTATGCTTTACTTTCATTAATATCAAGTTTATGCCTTTCATTTCCTTTCATTTACTTAGTTAACTTTTATCTTATTTATGTTCTTATTTTGTTTATTTATTTTTCTTTCTTTCATTATGTCTAGCTAAGTTTATTATGTCAAGGTGAAAAGGTTACACTAATGGTGTAAGAATAAGTATAATGTAAACTTAATATGGACCTTAATGTTTGATACTAACATGTTTTATATTTGCTATCTTGTTCACTCTTTAATACTTTGCTTGTTAAATGACTAATCTTGATTTATGTTGTATAACACTTGGTACAACAAATGCTTGGCACTTTCATAGCCCATAATGTATGGTATAACCGACACCTGAGCTATGAAAGGAACTTGATTTGTTGTTAACATAAGTTATAATCATGAATGCTTGACGAGATTTACAAGTATTAGCATTAATTGAATAAGATGACTAATGTAATCATGTTAACAATATATAATCTGATTGGAACCTCCTTTGTGTGTGGTTTCCAATTCAATAATAAGAGTTTATACTATACTTGTTTGATATACCATTAGTGGAACCTCTAACCTTGACATTTGTTATTATTATTGTTTAATCCTTACATTAATATTCCATCTCCAAGTTCTCATCATCATCTTCTTCTTCTCTTTCTTTATTATTATTATTATTACTACTACTACTACTACTACTACTACTACTACTACTACTACTACTACTACTACTACTACTACTACTACTACTACTACTACTACTACTACTACTACTACTACTACTACTACTACTA
>NW_011500164.1:235712-241870 GCF_000495115.2 Populus euphratica
TAGTAGTAGTAGTAGTAGTAGTAGTAGTAGTAGTAGTAGTAGTAGTAGTAGTAGTAGTAGTAGTAGTAGTAGTAGTAGTAGTAGTAGTAGTAGTAGTAGTAGTAGTAGTAGTAGTAGTAGTAGTAGTAGTAGTAGTAGTAGTAGTAGTAGTAGTAGTAGTAGTAGTAGTAGTAGTAGTAGTAATAATAATAATAATAAAGAAAGAGAAGAAGAAGAAGATGATGAGAACTTTGAGATGGAATATTAATGTAACGATTAAACAATGATAATAACAAATGTCAAGGTTAGAGGTTCCACTAATGGTATATCAAACAAGTATAGTATAAACTCTTATTATTGAATTGGAAACCACACACAAAGGAGGTTCCAATCAGATTATATATTGTTAACATGATTACATTAGTCATCTTATTCAATTAATGCTAATACTTGTAAATCTCGTCAAGCATTCATGATTATAACTTATGTTAACAACAAATCAAGTTCCTTTCATAGCTCAGGTGTCGGTTATACCATACATTATGGGCTATGAAAGTGCCAAGCATTTGTTGTACCAAGTGTTATACAACATAAATCAAGATTAGTCATTTAACAAGCAAAGTATTAAAGAGTGAACAAGATAGCAAATATAAAACATGTTAGTATCAAACATTAAAGTCCATATTAAGTTTACATTATACTTATTCTTACACCATTAGTGTAACCTTTTCACCTTGACATAATTAACTTAGCTAGACATAATGAAAGAAAGCAAAATAGATAAACAAAATAAGAACATAAAAGTTAACTAAGTAAAGGAAAGGAAATGAAAGGCATAAACTTAATATTAATGAAAACAAAGCATAAAAAATACAAAGAGAGAAAGGAAGAGCATGATCTTGATCTGGAAATCAAGATGCCTAAATGCATGGCAAATGCCTCCTTTTATAGGCCAAAAATGGGAACTATTGATTTGATGACTAATTGATAAGTGGGTGACCAACTTTTGACTTGGTGACAATCCTTATCTTCTCTTGTCTGCCCAAAACGTCATTGATAACGTCAAAATTGGAGCCAGTTGTAAACATGAAAGTTGTAGGCAATTGTCTCAGCTTTCTTGTGTAAAAATTTCAGCTCATTTGGACTTCTAGAACTCCAGATATGGCCAAAATACCGAATAGTGCTCGGGCTGGAAGACAGATTCGGGCTTCTTTGTTGTTGCTACAATTTGGACTTGATAATGGCCTTTTTAGATCTTGGGCTCCATATGAAAGTTGTAGGCCTATGTCTTACCTTTCCATCCATATAAATTGGACCTAAATCTGAGATCTGTAGCTCCAGATATGACCCAATTACCGAACAGTGTTCCGGTTTGGATTGCACCGACATCTCTTTTCTAAGTTTGGCCATCTCTTTATCCTTGCAATTTAAGTTCTTCAAGTCATCAATCAATCCTTTCATTTATGTGATAGGCCTGCATTAAAAATAGACATTTACCATAAATTATAGGTATCTTATATTATTAGATACATTATTATAAAACATATTTTAGTTAAGGAGTTATTGATACTTCAAGTGCAAAATGATGATATAAAACCATGATAAAAATGCACTTTTAAGTACTAATCACACCCCCCAACCAGCTTATTACTAGTCCCTAGTAATCAAAGCGTTAAAATAGAAAACAAATTTGCAAATTTCACAAAGCAAGGTATTCATCATTTAACTTCCATTAATCTATCCAGATAAACAAACTCTCATTAAATTTATATATCTGCTCAATACCACTTAACAAGATATTAATAAACCTTTCTTTTGTGCTCAATGTATCAACACATAATTATGGGGCTTTTCTTGGAAGAAAACAAAATTTTTGTTCTAATGTTTAAGGTTAACTTCCTTGGGTTGGGATTATTATTTTTGTCTTTTTTTTTTAATGTATATACATATAATTTAAAAATATCATGCATCTTTAACCCATGTAATGAGCTTTCAGCTAATGACTCCCAGACCAGTTGGTCTTAGGGCATTAGGTGTTAAGACACCCCTACGAGCTTAGTAACTCGGGTCGCAGATACTGATATGTAGATAGTGCAATGTTTGATTCCTTTAAGCTTTTCTCCTCAACCCATGTAACAAGCGTTGGGCCAATAGCTCCCAAGTCAGTTGACTTTAGGGTATTAGGTGTTAAAACACCCCTTCGGGCTTAATTGCTTAGGTTAGGGAGGCTACGAAACCAAACTTATCTACATTTTTATTATCATCATTTTTTTTTCTTTTTTTCTTTTTTTTTTTTTTTTTTTTTTTTTTTTTTTTTTTTTTTTTTTTTTTTTTTTTTTTTTTTCATGTTTTTTTTTTTTTTCTTTTTAATTATATACAATCCCTTTCCCTTAGTTGTTACCTTTAACAAAAGAACATAAATAATGTAATAATCCAATATGCAACCCACAATCATATGTTAAAGTGTGTGTGTGTAAATTAAGGTTTAAGAATACATGTTAAATAAGTATATGAGCAGAATTAAGTGGTAACAATACGAGAGTTTGTAAACCTGAATATTTCAGGAAGTATTATAATAGACCTTGTTAAGAATGGTTACTAAGATGCGTCTCAAGAGTCACTTTAACAAAAGAACTCCTTTACTCTGCCATCCTAGTAACAACAATTATGCACATGCTTTATGAAATGAAAAACAATTTTTTTTTTTTATCAACTACTACCCTCTCCCCCCAACCAAAACGAGACATTGTCCTCAATGTTCTAAGGTAGAAAGATAGAGTATAGAAGATATCACCTGAAATAACGAACACTGACAAAACCTGAAACACACTAAAACAAAAATAAGAAATAACAAAACACAATAATAAAACCAAAAGACACAAGTTTTTACAAACAAAAAAAATTCAAATCGCAGTTGTGAATGTGGCTCACATCTTCCCTTGGTTTTACGTCCAAGAACAGCTTAAACGCCCTCAATGGGTCGGGGATAGGCTTCCCATCCAGTTTTCTTAAAAACTGGCAAACATGGTTTTTTTTAGTCAGATTCCCAAGACTATGCCAAGTATGTTCTTTATAAAAATGGGTTCATAAGTCATGAATTGCACGATGCTTATCTCGACTATGATGAGATTTAAGAGTCAATAGAAGATTATCTAAAGACTCTCTGTGTTTTGAAATAAATCCTACCTTCTGACAATTTTCACAGTTTTTGCGGAATGCATCTAACTCCTTGAATATGATGGGCCAGTAAAATCCACTTTGTAAGATTTCTACAATCCTTTTTTTTTATGAGAAATGACCTCCATATGCCTTAGAGTGACAAAATTTAATGAAATTACTTACCTCATTGTCGAGAATGCATTTTTTAAATATTTGATCAGGACAATAATTGAATAAGTAAGGGTCATCCCAACAAAAAGTTTGCTCATTACTCAAACATTTTCTTTTATCTTCAATACTCCAGTGAGCTGGCAAAAATCCTGAAGCAAGAAAATTGATATTTTTAGCAAACCAAGGCATTGAATTAAGAGAAAGTAGAGATTTATCAGGAAAGTAATCATCGATTGATGTGATGTCAGGTGTCGAATCTGTTGTCACTTTTGATAAAAGATCCGCATCAACCTTTTCGGTGCCTTTTTCATCCTCAATTTCTTCCTGATTGGTCATGGCATGAGAAAATGAAAGTGCTGGCGAAGAATCGGTCGTTTCTTTGCAATTTTCATATTCAACCCCTTCCTTACCCTTAGAGGTTGAATCATCATCTTTCTCACAAGGTTCAAGAATTGGTTTTTGAATAACCTTACCACTACACAAAGTGATGACTGATTTGACTTGATCCATGTGTTGACTTCCAAAACTACTTGCATTTGCATTGTATTGCTCCTTGAGATTTTGCTGTGGTTTAGATGGAAACTTACCTTGCTCTTGAAAATTGAGAGCAGATGTGAATTTTGCAAGAGTATCTTTAAAATCTGTTATGCTTTGAGCAAGTTGATTGTTGATTATCTCTTGCTTTTCAATGAATGCATACAAAGTTTCCTCAAAATTTCTTGTAGGAGGTGGAGCATAAGGAGGTGCATATCCATGATAATTTTGGAAATTATAGTGTGCTTGAAACTGTGGTTGTGAAGTTTGTGCATTGTCACTCTTCCAACTAAAATTTTGGTGATTTCTCCAACCAGGATTGTATGTTTGGGAGTATGGGTTGTGATTGGACCTTTCAAAACTGTTTAAAGCATGAGCTTGTTCATGGAGACATTTCTTAAAAGAAGGCAAGGTTGGACAATCATTGGTTGAGTGTTCCTTTGTTTCACAGATTTGACACACAATGTTTTCAACAGATTTTAATTGACCACTCTTTTTCAATTCTAGTGCCTCGACTTTTTTAGCTAAAGATGCAAACTTGGCCTGAAGGTCATGATCTTCCCTAAGGTTATACATACCTCCATTAGATGTATGAGGTTGAGTTTTACTCGGTGCCTCATATGTACCCGCGGTGTCCCAATTTTGAGCATTTTCAGCTAACAAGTCTAAGTACTCCATTGCTTCATCAGGGTCTTTATCTTCAAAAGTTCCATTGCACATCAATTCAACCATTTGCCTATCTTTAGGTGTTAACCCTTCATAGAAATGTGAAACCAATCTCCATGTTTCAAAACCATGATGGGGGCAAGTACTAAGCAAGTCTCGATACCTATCCCAACATTTGTAAAATGTTTCTCCTGGTTTTTGAGTGAAAGTGGTGATTTGTCTTTTGAAAGAGTTTGTTCTATGAGATGGGAAAAACTTCTTTAAAAACTGTTGTTGCATTTCATCCCAAGCACGAATGGATCCTGGTCTCAAATTTTGTAGCCATGTTTTAGCTTTATCTTTTAATGAAAAAGGAAAAAGCTTTAATCTGATGGTGTTCATGCTACAATTTAAATTATTATATGTGTTGCAGACCTCCTCAAATTCCCTTAAATGCAAGTATGGATTTTCCAATTCTAAGCCATGAAAAGAAGGTAAAAGTTGAATAATGCCCGGTTTAAAATTAAAATGAGATGCATCAGGAGGAAAAACTATGCATGATGGTGCACTTGTTCTTGTGGGATTCATGTGGTCTCTAAGTGTTCTAGCACGGTTATTCTCATTATTCTCATTATGAAGTGATTGATTATCTTCTTCGGTCATATTTTCTGAAAATGATGAGGATATCCTACAAAGTCTACCACTTGATGTACGTGACAACACTCTCATGCACGTGTAGGAATAAAATAAAAAAAGAAGAATAAAGCAAAAGAAGGAGGAAGAAAATAAAATAAAAAGAAACAAAGTTATATACAAGAAAAGTAAAAAGAGAAAATAAAATAAATACTATAATTTATACAAGAACTTACCTCCCCGGCAACGGCGCCAAAAACTTGACACGACTAAAAGATTGATGTCTTCTCCCAAGTGCAGGAGTGTCGAAGTAATAAATAACCCGGCAAGACCGGGGTCGAACCACAGGGAGGTTATTTGTACAAATTATAAATAACAATAATACAACAACAATAACAATAACAATAATGGCCTTTTTAGATCTTGGGCTCCATATGAAAGTTGTAGGCCTATGTCTTACCTTTCCATCCATATAAATTGGACCTAAATCTGAGATCTGTAGCTCCAAATATGACCCAATTACCGAACAGTGTTCTGGTTTGGATTGCACCGACATCTCGTTTCTAAGTTTGGCCATCTCTTTATCCTTGCAATTTAAGTTCTTCAAGTCATCAATCAATCCTTTCATTTATGTGATAGACCTGCATTAAAAATAGACATTTACCACAAATTATAGGTATCTTATATTATTAGATACATTGTTATAAAACATATTTTAGTTAAGGAGTTATTGATACTTCAAGTGCAAAATGATGATATAAAACCATGATAAAAATGCACTTTTAGGTACTAATCATTTAGCCTATAAAAGGAGGCATTTTCCATGCATTTAGGAGTTATTGAATGCTTGACGAGATTTACAATACTTGTGTTAAGCATTCATGATTATAACTTATGTTAACAACAAATCAAGTTTCTTTCATAGCTCAGGTGTCGGTTATACCATACAGTATGGGCTATGAAAGTGCCAAGCATTTATTGTACCAAGTGTTATACAACATAAATCAAGATTAGACATTTAACAAGCAAAGTATTAA
>NW_011500164.1:241880-249058 GCF_000495115.2 Populus euphratica
ATCTAGATTAGTTATTTAACAAGCAAAGTATTAAAGAGTGAACAAGATAACAAATACAAAACATGTTAGTATCAAACATTAAAGTCCATATTAAGTTTACACTATACTTATTCTTACACCATTAGTGTAACCTTTTCACCTTGACATAACTAACTTAGCTAGACATAATAAAAGAAAGAAAAATAAATAAAAAAAATAAGATCATAAATAAGATAAGAGTTAACAAAGCAAATGAAAGGAATTGAAAGGAATAAACTTGATATTAATGAAAGCAAAGCATAAACACTACAAAAAAATACAAAGAGAGAAAGTAAGAGCATGATCTTGATCTGGAAACCAAGATACCTAAATGCATGGAAAATGCCTCCTTTTATAGGCCAAAATTAGGAACTATTGATTTGATGACTAATTGATGAGTGGGTGGCCAACTCTTGACTTGGTGACAATCCTTATCTTCTCTTGTCTGCCCAAAACATCATTGATAACGTCAACACTGGAGCCACTCGAAAACATGAAAGTTGTATTTAAAATGAACATTTACCACAAATTAAAGGTATCTTATATTATTAGATATATTATTATAAAACATTCTTTAGTTAAGGAGTTATTGATACTTCAAGTACAAAATGATGATATAAAACCTTGATAAAAATACACTTTTAAGTACTAATCACACCCCCCAACCAGCTTATTACTAGTCCCTAGTAATCAAAGCGTTAAAATAGAAAAATAATTTGTAAATTCCATAAAGCAAGGTATTCATCATTTCACTTCCATTAGTCTATCCAGATAAACAAACTCTCATTAAATTTATATATCTGCTCAATACCTCTTAACAAGATATTCATAAACCTTTCTTTTGTGCTCAATG
Source organism: Populus euphratica (assembly GCF_000495115.2). Lineage (NCBI taxonomy): Eukaryota > Viridiplantae > Streptophyta > Magnoliopsida > Malpighiales > Salicaceae > Populus > Populus euphratica. Next base: position 242,752 of record NW_011500164.1, read on the forward strand.
TATCAACACATAATTATGGGGCTTTTCTTGGAAGAAAATAAAATTTTTGTTCTAATATTTAAGGTTAACTTCCTTGGGTTGGGATTATTATATTTGTCTTTTTTTTTCTTTTTTTTAAATATATATACATATAATTTAAAAACAGCATGCATCTTTAACCCATGTAACGAGCTTTCAGCTAATGACTCCCAGACCAGTTGGTCTTAGGGCATTAGGTGTTAAGACACCTCTACGAGCTTAGTAACTCGGGTCGCAGATACTGATATGTAGATAGTGCAATGTTTGATTCCCTTAAGCTTTTCTCTTTAACCCATGTAACAAGCGTTGGGCCAATAGCTCCCAAGTCAGTTGACTTTAGGGTATTAGGTGTTAAAACACCCCTTCGAGCTTAATTGCTTAGGTTAGGGAGGTTACGAAACCAAACTTATCAACATTTTTATTATTATTATTTTTTTTTAATTATATACAATCCCTTTCCCTTAGTTGTTACCTTTAACAAAATAACATAAATAATGTAATAATCCAATGTGCAACCCACAATCATATGTTAAAGTGTGTGTGTGAAAATTAAGGTTTAAGAATACATGTTAAATGAGTATATGAGTAGAATTAAGTGATAATAATGCGAGAGTTTGTAAATCTGAATATTTCAAGAAGTATTATGATAGACCTTGTTAAGAATGGTTACTAAGATGCGTCTCAAGATTCATAAAAAGATCTCCTTTACTCTGCCATTATAGTAACAATAATTTTGCATATGCTTTATGAAATGGAAAACAATTTTTTTTTTATCAACTACTACCCTTTCCCCCCAACCAAAACTAGACATTGTCCTCAATGTTCTAAGGTAGAAAGATAGAGTATAGAAGATATCACCTAAAAGAACAAGCACTGACAAACCTGAAACACACTTAAACAAATATAAGAAACAACAAAACACAAATATTATGCTATTAATAAAACCAAAAGACACAAGTTTTTACAAATGAAAATTCAAATCGCAGTTGTGATTGTGGCTCACATCTTCCCTTGGTTTTACGTCCAAGAACGGCTTAAACACCCTCTATGGGTCAGGGATAGGCTTCCCATCCAGTTTTCTTAAAAACCAGCAAACAAAGTCTTTTTTAGTCAGATTCCCAAGACTATGTCGAGCATGTTCCTTATGGAATATTGGCCATAAATCATGAATTGCATGATGCTTATCTCGACTATGATGAGACTTAAGAGTCAATAGAAGATTATCTAAAGACTCTCTATGTTTTGAAATAAATCCCACCTTTTGACAATTTTCACAGGTTTTGCGGAATGCATGTGTTTCCTTGAATATGGTGGGCCAATAAAATCCGCTTTGTAAGATTTCTATAATCCTTTTTTTTTACAAGAAATGATCCCCACGTGCCTTAGAGTGACAAAATTTAATGAAATTACTTACCTCATTATCGAGAATGCATTTTTGAAATATTTGATCAGGACAATAATTGAATAAGTAAGGGTCACCCCAATAAAAGTTTTGCATGTCGCTCAAAAATTTTCTTTGTCTTCGGTACTCTAGTGAGCTCGCAAAAATCCTGAAGCAAGAAAATAGATATTTTTAGCAAACCAAGGCATTAACTAAGAGAAAGTAGAGATTTATCAGGAAAGTAATCATCGATTGGTATGATGTCGAGTGTCGAATCTGTTGTCACTTTTGATAAAAGATCCGCATCAACATTTTCGGTGCCTTTTTCATCCTCGATTTCTTCCTGATTGGTCATGGCATGAGGAAATGGAAGTGCTAGCGGGGAATCAGTCATTTCTTTGCAATGTTCAGATTCAACCCCTTCCTTACCCTTAGATATTGACTCATCATCTTTCTCACAAGGTTCAAGAATTGGTTTGTGAATAACCTTACCACTACGAAGAGTGATGACTGATTTGACTTGATCCATGTGTTGACTTCCAAAACTACTTGCATTTGCATTGTATTACCCCTTGGGATTTTGCTGTGGTTGAGATGGAAACTTACCTTTCTCTTGAAAATTAAGAGCAGATGTGAATTTTGTAAGAGTATCTTTAAAATCTATTATGCTTTGAGCAAGTTGAGTGTTGATTGTCTCTTGCTTTTCAATGAATGCATGCAATGTTTCCTCAAGATTTCTTCTAGGAGGTGGAGCATAAGGAGGTGCATATCCATGAGAATTTTGGAAATTGTGGTGTGCTTGAAACGGTGGTTGTGAATTTTGTACATTGTTATTATCACTCTTCCAACTAAAATTTGGGTGATTTCTCCAACCAGGGTTGTATGTTTGTGAGTGGGGGTTGTGGTTGGCCCTTTGGAAACTATTTAAAGCATGGGCTTGTTCATGGAGACATTCCTTAAAAGAAGGCAAGGTTGGACAATTATTGGTTGAGTGTTCATTTGTTTCACATATTTGACACATAATGTTTTCAATAGATTTTAATTGACCACTCTTTTTCAATTCTAGTGCCTTGACTTTTCTAGCTAAATATGCAAACTTGGCTTGAAGGTCATGATCTTCCCTAAGGTTGTACATACCTCCATTAGATGTATGAGGTTGAGTTTTACTCGGTGCCTCATAAGTACCCGTGTGTCCCAATTTTGAGCATTTTCAGCTAACAAGTCTAAGTACTCCATTGCTTCATCAGGGTTTTTATCTTCAAAAGTTCCATTGCACATCAATTCAACCATTTATCTATCTCTAGGTGTTAACTTTTCATAAAAATGTGAAACCAATCTCCATGTTTCAAAACCATGATGAGGGCAAGTATTAAGCAAGTCTCGATACCTATCCTAACATTGGTAAAATATTTCTCCTGGTTTTTGAGTGAAAGTGGTGATTTGTCTTTTGAAAGAGTTTGTTCTGTGAGATGAAAAAAACTTCTTTAAAAACTGTTGTTGCATTTCATCCCAAGCACGAATGGATCCTGGTCTCAAATTTTGTAGCCATGTTTTAGCTTTATCTTTTAATGAAAAAGGAAAAAGCTTTAATCTGATGGTGTTCATGCTACAATTTAAATTATTATATGTGTTGCAGACTTCCTCGAATTCTCTTAAATGCAAGTATTGATTTTCCAATTCTAAGCCATGAAAAGAAGGTAAAAGTTGAATAATACCTGGTTTAAAATTAAAATGAGATGCATCGGGAGGAAAAACTATGCATGATGGTGCACTTGTTCTTGTGGGATTCATGTGGTCTTTAAGTGTTCTAGCACGGTTATTCTCATTATGAAGTGATTGATTATCTTCTTCGGCCATGTTTTCTGAAAATGATGAGGATACCCTACAAAGTCTACCACTTGATATACGTGACCACACTCTCATGCACATGTAGGAATAGAATAAAAGGAAGAAGAAAACAAAAAAAAAGAAGAACCAAGAGAAAAGAAACAAAGTTATATACAAGAAAAGTGAAAAGAGAAAATAAAATAAATATTATAATTTATACAAAACTTACCTCTCCGACAACGACACCAAAAACTTGACACGACTAAAAGATTGATGTCTTCTCCCAAGTGCAGGAGTGTCGAAGTAATAAATAACCCGGCAAGACCGGGGTCGAACCACAGGGAGGTTAACTGTATAAATTATAAATAATAATAATACAACAACAATAACAATAACAATAACAATAACAATAACAATAACAATAACAATAACAACAACGATAATAGTACTAGTAGTAGTAGTAATAATAATAATAATAATAATAATAAAGAAGAAGAAGTTAATGAGAACTTTGAGATGAGAGATTAACGTAAGGATTAAACAATGATAACAAACAATATCAAGGTGAGAGGATCCACTAATGGTATGTCAAACAAGTATAGTATAAACTCTTATTATTCAATTGGAAATCACACACAAAGGAGGTTCCAATCAGATTATAGATTGTTAACATGATTACATTAGTCATCTTATTCGATTAATGCTAATACTTGTAAATCTCATCAAGCATTCATGATTATAACTTATGTTAACAACAAATCAAGTTCCTTTCATAGCTCAGGTGTCGGTTATACCATACATTATGGGCTATGAAAGTGCCAAGCATTTGTTGTACCAAGTGTTATACAACATAAATCAAGATTAATCATTTAACAAGCAAAGTATTAAAGAGTAAACAAGATAACAAATATAAAACATGTTAGTATCAAAAATTAAAGTCCATATTAAGTTTACATTATACTTATTCTCACACCATTAGTGTAACCTTTTCACCTTGACATAACTAACTTAGCTAGACATAATGAAAGAAAGCAAAATAGATAAACAAAATAAGAACATAAAAGTTAACTAAGTAAAGGAAAGGAAATGAAAGGCATAAACTCATAAATAAGATAAGAGTTAACAAAGCAAAGGAAAGGAATTGAAAGGAATAAACTTGATATTAATGAAAGCAAAGCATAAACATTACAAAAAAATACAAAGAGAGAAAGTACGAGCATGATCTTGATCTGGAAACCAAGATGCCTCAATGCATGGCAAATGCCTCCTTTTATAGGCCAACATTGGGAACTATTGATTTGATGACTAATTGATGAGTGGGTGGCCAACTCTTGACTTGGCGACAATCCTTATCTTCTCTTGTCTGCCCAAAACATCATTGATAACGTCAACACTGGAGCCACTCGAAAACATAAAAGCTGTAGGCAATTGTCTCAGCTTTCTTGTGTAAAACATTCAGCTCATTTGGACTTCTAGAACTCCAGATATGGCAAAAATACTGAACAGTGCTCGGGCTGGAAGACAGCTTCAGGCTTCTTTGTTGTTGCAACAATTTGGACTTGGAAATGGCCTTTTTAGATCTTAGGCTCCATATAAAAGTTTTAGGCCTATGTCTTACCTTTCCATCCATATAAAGTAGACCTAAATCTAATATCTATATCTCCAGATATGACCCAATTACCGAACAATGTTCCGGTTTGGATTGCACCGACATCTCTTTTCTAAGTTTGGCCATCTCTTTGTCCTTGCAATTTAAGTTCTTAAAGTTATCAATCAATCTTTCATTTATGTGATAGGCCTGCATTTAAAATGAACATTTACCACAAATTAAAGGTATCTTATATTATTAGATATATTATTATAAAACATGCTTTAGTTGAGTTATTGATACTTCAAGTGCAAAATGATGATATAAAACCATGATAACAATGCACTTTTAAGTACTAATCACTAATGTTATGATAGTAGCTGAGTATATTGAATAAGAAAGAGAGAGTGGAAAAATTTATGCACCCATTGAAAAAAAAAGATTTTTAAAGAATTTATACACCTTACTATAAAGTTAAAATGAACAATTTCTATAATTACAACACTCATACCCTTTCTTCCCAATTTGCCATATCAACTTCAACTCACATTTTACTACTAAAAAACCTGAAACACAAAATAACCCAACTAATAACTAAACTAAGAATTGACCTAGAAGAAATTACCAAATAACCTAAGAACAATTATCCCTGCTACCTTTACCTTTTGGTGAAATATACCAGAATGTTACTAAGTATTAGATAAGTAGCTTCAGTTCCTTTTACACTACGATAATCACCTTATCCTAATTGGTACAAACTAGAGCTCACTTATGAATATCATGTAGGCATAGCTGGGCACAATATTGACATTTACAATGTGTTAAAAAGCAAGCTTTTATAATTGATCAAAGTGCAATGGTTAACATTTGATGAAGCTCCTAATATGAACACAAACCCTCTACTTAATCATGCTACAGTTAGTGAAAATCCTCTACTTAATCATTGTTGCGATGTCGTGGTCGCACAAATTAATTACCCTAGCTTAAAACACAACACACAAGATAGTATAGAGCAAGTAAGGGGTCGATCCCACAAGGAAGATTTAGTTCAGATTTTTATGCTATACGTTATGCAATTGGGGGGTTTTGATTTGTGATGATCTAAACTATGGAAGAAATTAAACTAGCAAACAAAATCAATTGAAATCGAAATTTATCAAGAAAACAAACCTTGGTTGCAAGCACACATCCACCAATGGAAATTAGAACCGATCCTTGAAACAAAACTACAATTTATATTCTGAATTTTTATCTTTTCTTAATATTGGTTAATTAACGGATCCGCCGTATAACTAACCCTAACCAACAAGCAATCACAATGTCCAGTTTTGATATCAAACTTAGTTGCTTCACAAGTTCATACATCACAACTCCGGTTTTGATATCAAACTTAGCAATAAATTGTTCACAATAATAACTTAGAGTTCCGCTCTAGCAATTATCAACAACAATCATAGAAAATATGCATAGGAAAACAATCATACTCATTCATA
>NW_011500164.1:249773-250688 GCF_000495115.2 Populus euphratica
TTTACATATAAAACATGGACAAAACATTAGGTAAATATGGGTGAAACTATCGAATAATATGGTTACATCAATCATACTATAATTAGTGTAATTTTAAATGCATTAAAAACTACAGGCCCAAAGACCTTAAAGTTGTCTCTAGATGGGATCCAAAAAATGCTTGTAAAGGCTAAATATAGAAAGAGTAGTGAAAGCAGGCTAATGAATAAGAGTTTTTACAAGTATCACAAAAAAAGACCATGTGATTGATCAAAGTGAGATTTATATAATAAAGTGATGCAGATGCTAACTCAAGGTACTCAGAGAATCTAAGAGGTAATAAGAAAAGAGATACTTGTAGTTAATGAACATAACAAGAATATAGAAGTTTACTGGGTATAATTTATTGCCAATGGATTTCCCAAGTTGATTTTGTGCAAATCCAAAGTAGCAAGTAAGGGGAGCTATTATGCCTTGCCATATAATTATAGGTATTCCTTCAAAAGAACAAAACTAATACCTTTTTTTTTAAGTAGACATTTAAGGTTTAACTCATACTGAAAGGTATTTTACCTTTGAAGAGTTTGAAAAGCAAAGAAAAACTAAAGGTAAAAAGGTAGATGACTTGTTTAAGGAAATAAACAAGCTTATAACTAAAAAAGAAACTAAATCATTGATTAGTACTTAAAAGTGCATTTTTATCAAGGTTTTATGTCATCATTTTACACTCGAAGTATCAATAACTCCTTAACTAAAGTATGTTTTATAATAACGTATCTAATAATATAAGATACCTTTAATTTATGGTAAATGTTCATTTTAAACGCAGGCCTATCACATAAATGAAAGGATTGATTGATGAATTTAAGAACTGAAATTGAAAGGACAAAGAGATGGTTAAACTTAGAAAAGAGATGTCTGTGTAATCCAAACTGG
>NW_011500164.1:250707-257230 GCF_000495115.2 Populus euphratica
GTCACCAAGTCAAAAGTTGGCCACCCACTTATCAATTAGTCATCAAATCAATAGTTCTCAATTTTGGCCTATAAAAGGAGGCATTTGCCATGCATTTAGGCATCTTGGTTTCCAGATCAAGATCATTCTCTTCCTTTCTCTCTTTGTATTTTTTATGCTTTGTTTTCATTAATATTAAGTTTATGCCTTTCATTTCCTTTCCTTTACTTAGTTAACTTTTATGTTCTTATTTTGTTTATCTATTTTGCTTTCTTTCATTATGTCTAGCTAAGTTAGTTATGTCAAGGTGAAAAGGTTACACTAATGGTGTAAGAATAAGTATAGTGTAAACTTAATATGGACTTTAATGTTTGATACTAACATGTTTTATATTTGTTATCTTGTTCACTCTTTAATACTTTGCTTGTTAAATGATTAATCTTGATTTATGTTGTATAACACTTGGTACAACAAATGCTTGGCACTTTCATAGCCCATAATGTATGGTATAACCGACACCTGAGCTATGAAAGGAACTTGATTTGTTGTTAACATAAGTTATAATCATGAATGTTTGACGAGATTTACAAGTATTAGCATTAATTGAATAAGATGACTAATGTAATCATGTTAACAATATATAATCTGATTGGAACCTCCTTTGTGTGTGGTTTCCAATTCAATAATAAGAGTTTATACTATACTTGTTTGATATACCATTAGTGGAACCTCTAACCTTGACATTTGTTATTATTATTGCTTAATCCTTACATTAATATTTGATCTCCAAGTTCTCATCATCATCATCTTCTTCTTCTTCTCTTTCTTTATTATTATTATTATTATTATTGTTATTGTTATTATTGTTATTATTATTATTGTTGTTATTGTTATTGTTATTGTTGTTATTTATAATTTGTACAATTAACCTCTTTGTGGTTCGACCCCGGTCTTGCCGGGTTATTTATTACTTCGACACTCCTGCACTTGGGAGAAGACATCAATCTTTTAGTCATGTCAATAATTCCTAAAGTTGATGAAACATAGTGAGTATAGTGTCGTTGAGCAACTCAAAAGAACTCATGTTAGGATATCTCTATTATCTTTCATCTTAAGCTTTAAACCACACCGAAAGGCTCTACAAAAGGTGCTAAATGAGGCATATGCACCTCAATATATCATTTATGAAGAGACGATAGAGCACCTAGTAAGCAGAGTTCAAGCCTCAAATTATTTATATTTTACTAAAGATGAGTTAGACCTTGAGGGTACTCTATTTAATAAAACATGATACATTATGGTATAATATAAAGATGTTTTGATAGGCAATGTATTGATTGATAATGACTCAACATTGAATGTGTTACTAAGACAGATATTGGTGAAGATGCCTCTTGATGCATCATATATAAAGTCAAGTACCATGATAACAAGGGCATATGATTACTCACCAAGACAAATAGTTAAGACTTTGAAAATAGAGTTGTATATGGAACCATAAGTGTTCCTGGTGACACTAGAAGTGATGAATATTCATCGTTTATATAACATATTGTTGGGAAGGCCTTGGATTTATATGGCTAGGGCAATAACTTCATCATTGCATTAATGCTTGAAGTACATCATGAATGGAATGTTGGCAACAATCAAAGCAAAAAAAACAAATAAAAAATAAATTCCACGATAAGAAATATGGTTGTCCTTTTCACTAAAACAAAGGATTGTAGGGATGAAAATACTCATGCTTTCAAGATTGTGAATACAGAGTGAGTCTTGAAAATACCATAATGAGAAAGCAAAAAATCTTTGAAGTAGGATGGATGGTAGCTAGTTGTTCCATGAAATATAAAATTTGTTGTGATATCGTGGTCGCACAAATTAATTACCCTAACTTTAAACATAACACACAAGATAGTATAGAGCAAGTAAGGGGTCGATCCCACGAGGAAGAGTCAAGTCAGATTGTTATGCTAGATGATATGTAATTTGGGGTGGTTTGGACATTATCTAGGCTAAAGCAAAAGAAAACAGAAAACTATCAAACAAAATTTAATAAAATCAAAAAATTATCAAGAGAGCAAACCTTGGTTGCAAGTACACATCCTCCTACAGAAATCAAAACTGCTCATGTAAACGAAACATCAATTTATATTCTAAATATTTATCTCTCTTTAACATTGGTTAAATAACGGATCTGTCTTGTAGCTAACCCTAACTATTAAACAACCACAGTGTTTGCACTAGTAATTAAATTCAATGGAAGCCTTAAAAACTAGATAAGTTGATTAATCAATAAAACATAACTGTCCATAGTTTATGTTTGATTTGATTAAATATTCTCCCTAAGATTAATAACATAGATACGCCACAATTATTTAACTTAGTTGCTTCCCAAGTTCATATACCATAACTCTGGTTTTGATATCAAACTTAGCAATAGATTGTCTACAATAATAACTTAGAGTCCACTCTAGCAATTAAAATAAACAATCATAGGAAAAATAAGCATAGGAGAACAAATATATTCATCATATAAACTAAAAAGAAAAGGTAAAATAAATCTTACAATTCTTGAAATCCGAAGGTTTCCGTGTCTTTGCAGCTAAGAAAAAGAGTTTAGTCTTGCATGTTTATTGAACAACTAATCAAAAAGAAGGAAGAATGAATAATTTTGAGTTTCTTAGAGGAGGGGGCATTTTTCTTCTCTTATTCTTTTTATATCCTATGAAACCCTAGTCTTGCATGAAATCTTACTTAAGAAATACATCGTACTTAAGAGACAGTTTATATTTAAATAGTTCAATAACTATTTTCCTAAAAAAGAAAAAATAGCCTTGCATGAAATCTTCAAGCTTTGACTTAGAAGAGCTGAATTGCTGAAATAAAAACTTGGATGTTGGTTTACATGCTTCAAAATATAATTTGAACTCGTTTCTTCACAAAACCTGTTTGTTGGCAGAATTCAATTGTCATCTTTAAAAAATCATATATCCCTCATATGACATTATTTTTGGCTGAAATTTAGACCATTTATAGGCCTTTAAATCTGAAATCCAAACAAATTATGTTTCATCAATTAGAGCATGTAGCTCAAGATATTCAAGTCGGAATGACTGAAGATTAACACTAGCATATTGCGAGATTTGATTTTGAAGGCTGCAATTTCTATGCTCTTCTTTATTTAACTTTCTTGCCTTAGATTTCTAGAAAGATATGGATGTTAGCTTTTTAATGCCACTAGAATCACCTCATTTTGACTTCTAGAGCTCATGCTCTACACAAAACATCAACTAAAGGTTAAATTTGTCAATTATCTTCAATTTACTCATTTTTGCATCTTTCATCCAAAAATGCCTTCAAAACATAAAATAAAGAATATTAAGGAATTTTATATATAAAATATAGCTTAAAAACTAGTTAAATGTGAGTGAAACTATCAAATAATATGGATGCATTAAAATTCTATTTCAATTTAACCTTAACATTAAATGTTGGAAAAGGGCTAATATGATGAAGATAAAATGTGTTGATTAGAGGTTTATACTTGGATATAAGCCTAAAAGGATGATCATAAACAGGTTGTTGGTATCGAGAAAGAAGTGAGAATGGCATCAATCCAAGGAAAAGAGTTGGAGAAAAAAATGCCTAACAATCCCATCACTTCGAGTAAATTTCTGAATACCAGTTCAAGTGATACGAACTAATGATGAAGTGTTGAAGACATCTGATATCTACATCAACACTTTAGAGTATGAGAATACAGGATAAAGTGTAAAGATAAAAGTTAAAGTGGAGGATGAGATGTTGTCTTAAAGTGGAGGATGAGATGCTGTCTTAGTTGTCTATTCATATGTTAAGGAGATTACTACAAGAGCTTTTGTGAAGAGGCTAACAGATTGGGATAAATTCTAGAATTGGAAAACTAAGCCTTTTCCTTTTGTGTTTAAAAAGTGATTATGCTTGTTTTATCATGTTTGTTAAGATACTTTGTCTTTGTTTTGCTTTATTTTTTTACCTTTCTAATCGTGTTAGCAATTTAGCTCATGATGCCACGAGCTTTTCCTTTATCAATGAGCATTTATTTTAATGAGATGATACATTTTCGTTGTTTAAAATGTGTCTTATTTCCTTTTACTTTTTAGTATTATCAACTAAGACATCTAAAAGTGAATCTTCCACTAATATAAAATCACGCCACACTACAAATAAATGGCCAAAATTTGAGAACATAATTGAAATGGATGATAAAGAATGAGCAGAAGAAGACTTAAAAGAGTTCACTAGGTTACTTGAAAAGTTTGAGAAAACTTGGAAACTTGCCAGTAAGGAATTAGAAATAATAAATTGAGGCACTACACAAGATAAAAAAAAAAAAGTTGAAGATTGGTACACTTATTATGGTTGAGGAAAGGGATGGTCTAATCTTCTTGTTGCAAGAGTATGTAAATTTCTTTACTTGGCCATACATAGACATACCCGGTTTGGATATGACATTGTGGTATAAAACATTTCATTAATAGAAGGTACCAAAATAGTCCAACAAAAGTCGAGATGCATATGCCTAGACATGCTACTCAAAATAATGGCTGAAATTCAGAAATAGTAAGTAGAATTCATCGACGTGGTCCCTTACTCCTGATAGGTGGCCAATATAATGCTGGTTCCCAAGAAAGATGGCAAGATCATGATATGCGTAGTTATAAAGATCTGGATAAGGCAAGCCTAAAGAATGATTTTTCTTTACCCCATATAGATGTCTTAGTTGATAATACTAAAATAAATGTCATGTATTCATTTATTAACGGGTTTTTAGGGTATAACCAAATTAAAGTGGTCGAGGAAGATAAAGAGAAAACTACCTTTGTTATATCTGGGGGAACATTTTCTTTATAAGATGATGTTATATGAATTTAAAAACATTGGAGCCACTTATCAGAAGGCAATGATGACCTTATTTCATAATATGATGCATCAAAAAATAGAGGTGTATGTGGATGATATACAAGTCTTGAGGAAGTTGTTTGAGAGGCTGCATAAGTTTCATTTAGGAGTAAATCCCACAAAGTGTTCATTTGAGGTAAAGACAGGAAAATTGTTTGGCTTTATAGTAAGCAATTAAGGAATAAAGATCGATCTAGACAAACTAAAAGTTATCTAGCCTATGCTAGTGTCTAAGACAGAGAAAAAGGTAAAATGTTTCTTTAGGCATTTTAATTACATAGCTTAGTTTATATCCTAACTTACGATGACTTATGAACAAATTTTTCAATTGCTTAGAAAGGAAAATTTTAGGGTGTAGGCTAATAACTGCCATGAATTTTTTTTTTATAAAATTAAGATGTATTTACAAAACTCACCTTTGATAATGTCCCATGTGCTAAAGAGACTTTTAATCCTGTATCAAACAATGATAAAAATAGTTGTAAAGTGTATGTTTGACCAACATGATGAATCTGGGAGGAAAGAATAAGTCATTTATTACTTGAGCTAAAAGCTTAATGATTGTGAATCTCGGTACACTATGATAAAAAGACTATATTGTGCTTCAATTTAGAGTACAAAAAGGCTTAGGTAGTACATGCTATATTATATAACATGGTTGATATCCAAATTGGATCCATTCAAATATATTTGCAAAATGACTTGTCAAGCCGAATAGTAAGGTAGCAAGTTTTATTGGCAGAATATGATATTGTTTACATAACAAGAAAAACAATAAAGGGTAGCATAATTGCTGATCATTATTAGATCTATAAAATACCATGAGCCACTAAATTTTGATCTTCTTGATGAGGATATGTTAGTTGTTGAGAATGATGGTGGAATGAATGATTAGTGGATCATGTATTTTGATAGAGTTACGACGTATCAGGGTATGAGGCTAAAGCGGTAATAATCTCCCCAAAAAATAAACAATATCTTATTTAAATGAGATTGTAGTTTAAATACACTAATAATAAGATCGAATAAAAAGCTTGCATCATTGATTTGGAAGCTACTTTAGAACTGGACGTTAAAAAACTTAATGTTTATAAAGATTCAATGCTAATTATTTACCAAGTGAAAGGGGAATATCAAACTAAGCATGAGAAATTAAAATCATACCAAGATTATCTCTTAAAGTTGGCTAATAAGTTCGATGAGATAAAAATCACTCATATAAGTAAAGAAAAAAATCAGTTTATTGATGCCTTGGGTATTTCTAGCCTTGATGACATAGATGAAAATTAAAAGAAAAATTCAACCAATAAACATTGAAGTTTGAAATTTACAAGCTCATTATTGCTCACTTAAAGAGGTAATAGATGGGAAACCATGGTACAATAATATCAAGAAGGTTATCTAACACCAGGAATATCCTCTAAGAGTCTCTAAAGTGGATGTAAAAACTTTAAGGATAATAGCAATTAACTATTATTTGGATAGTGAAATCCTGTATAAGAGGTCATTGACACGACTAAAAGATTGATGTCTTCTCCCAAGTGCAGGAGTGTCGAAGTAATAAATAACCCGACAAGACCGGGGTCGAACCACAGGGAGATTA
>NW_011500164.1:263112-268228 GCF_000495115.2 Populus euphratica
TAGTAGTAGTAGTAGTAGTAGTAGTAGTAGTAGTAGTAGTAGTAGTAGTAGTAGTAGTAGTAGTAGTAGTAGTAGTAGTAGTAGTAGTAGTAGTAGTAGTAGTAGTAGTAGTAGTAGTAGTAGTAGTAGTAGTAGTAGTAGTAGTAGTAGTAGTAGTAGTAGTAGTAGTAGTAGTAGTAGTAATAATAATAATAATAAAGAAAGAGAAGAAGAAGAAGATGATGAGAACTTTGAGATGGAATATTAATGTAACGATTAAACAATGATAATAACAAATGTCAAGGTTAGAGGTTCCACTAATGGTATATCAAACAAGTATAGTATAAACTCTTATTATTGAATTGGAAACCACACACAAAGGAGGTTCCAATCAGATTATATATTGTTAACATGATTACATTAGTCATCTTATTCAATTAATGCTAATACTTGTAAATCTCGTCAAGCATTCATGATTATAACTTATGTTAACAACAAATCAAGTTCCTTTCATAGCTCAGGTGTCGGTTATACCATACATTATGGGCTATGAAAGTGCCAAGCATTTGTTGTACCAAGTGTTATACAACATAAATCAAGATTAGTCATTTAACAAGCAAAGTATTAAAGAGTGAACAAGATAGCAAATATAAAACATGTTAGTATCAAACATTAAAGTCCATATTAAGTTTACATTATACTTATTCTTACACCATTAGTGTAACCTTTTCACCTTGACATAATTAACTTAGCTAGACATAATGAAAGAAAGCAAAATAGATAAACAAAATAAGAACATAAAAGTTAACTAAGTAAAGGAAAGGAAATGAAAGGCATAAACTTAATATTAATGAAAACAAAGCATAAAAAATACAAAGAGAGAAAGGAAGAGCATGATCTTGATCTGAACACCAAGATGCCTAAATGCATGGCAAATGCCTCCTTTTATAGGCCAAAATTGGGAACTATTGATTTGATGACTAATTGATAAGTGGGTGACCAACTTTTGACTTGGTGACAATCCTTATCTTCTCTTGTCTGCCCAAAACGTCATTGATAACGTCAAAATTGGAGCCAGTTGTAAACATGAAAGTTGTAGGCAATTGTCTCAGCTTTCTTGTGTAAAAATTTCAGCTCATTTGGACTTCTAGAACTCCAGATATGGCCAAAATACCGAATAGTGCTCGGGCTGGAAGACAGATTCGGGCTTCTTTGTTGTTGCTACAATTTGGACTTGATAATGGCCTTTTTAGATCTTGGGCTCCATATGAAAGTTGTAGGCCTATGTCTTACCTTTCTATCCATATAAATTGGACCTAAATCTGAGATCTGTAGCTCCAGATATGACCCAATTACCGAACAGTGTTCCGGTTTGGATTGCACCGACATCTCTTTTCTAAGTTTGGCCATCTCTTTATCCTTGCAATTTAAGTTCTTCAAGTCATCAATCAATCCTTTCATTTATGTGATAGGCCTGCATTAAAAATAGACATTTACCACAATTTATAGGTATCTTATATTATTAGATACATTCTTATAAAACATATTTTAGTTAAGGAGTTATTGATACTTCAAGTGCAAAATGATGATATAAAACCATGATAAAAATGCACTTTTAAGTACTAATCAGTCATTAAATGGAACTTTGCTAAGGTGTTTAAATGAGAAAGAAGCTAAACAAGTATTACAAGAGTCTATAAAGAATATGTGATACTCATGCTAATAGGCATATAACGAAAAGACAGATACAATGATCTAGATATTTCTAGTTGATCATGAAAAGGGATTGTATTGACTATGTTAAGAAATGTCATAAATGTCAAATATATAGCCATAACATAAATGTATTTCTAACTCCTCTAGTCAATATAACCTCACAGTGGCCTTTTGATATGTGGGGATTAGATGTTATAGGACTGATCAATTAAAAACCCAATAACAAGTATAAATTCATTTTAGTGGTTATCAATCACTTCACAAAATCACAAAATTTGTAGAAGCTAATTCTTATGCCTAGGTGACATAGAAGGTGATTAAGAAGTTCTGAAAAGGATTTAATTTGTTGTTATGGCTTGGCAACAAAGTTAATAACTAATAATGGTCGTAATTTTAATCAGAAACTAATTATTAAATTGTAAACTAAGTGGAAGATTAAACACTCTAATTTTTCTCCTTACAAAACCAAGATGAATGGTGCTATCGATGCAGCTAATAAGAATCTCAAGAAGATCATTAAGAAGATGGTAGTCACTAATAAATACTGGCATGAGATGCTTCTGTACTCATTTCATGCATATGACACTACAGTCACAACTTATATGAGTGCAATTCCTTACTTTTTTATATATTGGGTAGAGATGGTGATGCATCTAGAAGTAGTGAATCCATCATTGAGGATTTTGATGGATAAATAACCAAAAGAATCAAAATAGGTAAAGTTGAAGTTTGAGCAAATGAATCTAATTAGTGAGAAGAGACTAGTATTAATTTGTCACCACCAATTATACCAAAGCATGATAGCTAAGGTGTATAATAAGAGGGTCAGACCAAGGGTATTAAAAGAAAGAGATCTTATATTGAAAAAGATCTTGTCAATCTTAGAGAAGATCAAAGAAAATATATATTAAACTATAAAGAACCATATGTGGTGAGGAAATCCATTTATAAAGAAGCCTTAATTTTAACCAAAATGAATAGAGATAATTTATGTAAGCTTGTATACTCTAATGTTGTAAAGAAGTAATATGCATAATGTATTATATTAATGCATCGATAAAGATTAAAGTTTGAAAAGGAATTCTTAGGTGTATTTTTCTCTTTAAAGCTCCAAAAAAACTCTAAATAGCCTTTGCATGATCTCATAGGCTATAAAAATCATTGTTTATGTAAAAGATAAAAAAATTCAATCAAGATTTTTAGGAAATCAAAGATTAGTACAAATTGGTGTCTTTTTTTAACAAGCAAGTTTTGAAAATTCAAGTAATCTCCTAGTAACCTAAAAAATAAACCAAAAATCATTCAAACTAACTTTGAAGCTAAGTTTTAGTTGGTTGAATAATATTCATAATTTAATTTGCAAATTATAATGGAAAAAATTTTGCTTGTAAAACTAATCACAATGGATGAGAGCAAACCTCATTGATTCTAAACGCATGTGTTTGAGATGATAAAAAGCCATTATTGATAATCCTTTCATAATACTTGAAAAATATCCTTTACAAGTCTCTATTGAGCCTAGTAAGATTTTTCTTGCAAAAGAATCTTAACTTGGATCACAACCCATATTGGAGGCATATGCAAGGACTATAAAAGCAATTTGACCTTGGATTTATACAAATTGATCCTTAATGATCAATGGAAAAACTAAAAGTTCCTAAATAAAAGTTGGGGACATATAGAGGTTTAAAGATTTGAAAAGGGAGATTGTTAAAATTAAAAATGTTAAGGATGATAATGATGCTCAAAACTAAATAAACAAAACAAAGACAAGAAATTTAAGCCTAACACTCGAAGCATGACAAGATCATTATGCAAGATAAATCCCAAATTTTGTGAGGCCATTAACCAAAATTAAGGAAAAATAAACGAAGGCTTGGGAACGAGCTTTAGTGACACTTAGTCCCAAGAGACTTTAAACACCTCTTAAATCTATAAATATTGTTTTCTTTCATAACCAAGAGCCAAAACCCATATTACATACCTAATAAGTCTTTTCTAATGAAAAATTAATTTGGGTTGGTAAACAACACTCTCCCATGTAAAATGAGATCTTCAAAAGATTATGGTTATGCTTTATTATTTATACAAGTAAAATGAATACTTCGAGTTTTTTTTCTCTAAAACTCTTGAGTTGAAACTCAAGCCCTTTGATCAACAAATCATGAAAATAGAAGGTCACCTCACTTTTTTACTAAGAGAAAAACCTGCACTAAAATATAAAATTCAACCTTTGTGAAACCTTGTCCATGGGAGTTGCTTGAATTTTTTTCAAAATAAATTTGCTTTAAACTTACATCAAAATGGTTTTTGCGTTTAGAAATAGCTTTGAAACTCTAAAGATTTTTATGTATTATCATTGTTTTACAAGAACCAAACATATTTTGCATAACATCATCCTAGATGAAACCCGAAAAAACAAAACAAGATAAAGAATTTAGGAGCATGATCAGGATGGAGACAATTCAAGAAACCTAACAGTGTTGGCTAAATGATTCCTTTTATAAGAATATTAAAAATTGAAAGAAAGTTGTTTAAATCCATCAATGTCTTTTGAGAACTCAGTAAATAACTAGGAAAGCTATCCTAAAATTAGGTATGGCGAATACTGAATGGTGGTTGTAACACCCTAGCAATGCTATTGATATAATTACAGTGATCAATATGGGAGCCTTAAAAGGTCATAATTGATGAGAAAACAATATCTAGATAATAGGATAGGCAAAAAACCATTTAAGCTCATCAAATAAGAAACCCTTTTCCTAAAGATCAAGTTCACAAGTTGCAGCTTGAGTAAGCCAAAACAGAGAAGCCATGAAAACTCGCTATAGAGATTGAAGCTTTGAGAGATAGAGTCCATGAAAGAAGGGGACCTATGTTTATCAGATAAAAATAAATGCATATTAACCCTAAAATGTTGCATATTGATCCTTATAGGGAGTCCAAAGAAAGAATCCTTGATGGATTCAAATATTTTCCTGCAAAGGAAAACAATCGGAGGTTTAATTATTGCTAATAGAAAGGCACAAAAGCCTAATTTTCAAAATAAAAGATCATGAAATATCATTAAAGTTATGTGAATGCAACTTTAAAGCATATTATTTTGAGTGCTGTTTTAAACCACTCACTTTTAGATAATATATTTGAAGTTATCACCTTTTGAGTACGTGTTTGAACCCCTATCTTATTTACATAATGCTTTTGGCATTATCACATTTTGAGTGCATCTTTGAGCCCACATCTTTTTTATTACATGTTGTTTAGGCCCTATTGATTAGTACTTAAAAGTGCATTTTTATCAAGGTTTTATATCATTATTTTGCATTTGAAGTATCAATAACTCCTTAACTAAAACATGTTTTATAATAACATATCTAATAATATAAGATACCTTTAATTTATGGTAAATGTTCATTTTAAA
>NW_011500164.1:268268-275321 GCF_000495115.2 Populus euphratica
AGGAGTTATTGATACTTCGAGTGCAAAATGATGATATAAAACCTTGATAAAAATACACTTTTAAGTAGCAATCAATTATCTAGAACCTTAATGACTTTATTTTTCACTACTTCTTTCATATTAGGATTAAACCTTCATTGCATTTCTCTATAGGGTCTAGCATTTTCCTCCAAATAAATCTTGTGTGTGCAAATTAAAGGACTAAATCCTTTTATGTTAGTTATGGCCCATCCTAATACATTTTTGTGCATTTTCAAAGTTTGTAATAACTTACCTTCCTGATGTACATTAAGTTTGGAAGAGATTATTACTAGAAAAGTTTCATTTTCTTTCAAAAATGAGTATTTGAGATTGAATGGTAACAACTTTAAATCAAGTTTGGGTGGTTGAATACTTAAAGGTATGGACTTAATTGATCGTGGTGGCAATTCTTTAATTTGTGATCTCAAATTACTTGTCTTTGATTCTTCATGAAAATAAACCATTTACAAATCGTCAACTTCATCAATCTTAGTTTCACTGGAAGTGGTTTGAAATTGATCATAAACTATTTTTTCAATAAAGTCCTCTTCCTATAAACCATTATTATCTTCGGCACACTGTTTAATTTTTTGCCCATATCTAGAGTTCTAGAAGTCCAAATGACCTCTATTTTTTTTTCCTAGAAAGCTGAGGCAATTTCCTACAACTTTCATTTAAGTGGTTCCAATTTTGTCATTATCAATGACATTTTGGGCAGATAATAGAAGATAAGGATTGTTACCAAGTCAAGAGTTTGCCATGCATTTTTGCCTATAAAAGGAGGCATTTGCCATGCATTTAGGCATCTTGGTTTCCAAATCAAGATCATGCTCTTGCTTTCTCTCTTTGTATTTTTGTAATGCTTAAGTTTTGCTTTCATTAATATCAAGTTTATGCCTTTCAATTCTTTTCCTTTACTTAGTTAACTTTTATCTTATTTATGTTCTTATTTTGTTTATTTATTTTTCTTTCTTTCATTATGTTTAGCTAAGTTTATTATGTCAAGGTGAAAGGTTATACTAATGGTGTAAGAATAAATATAGTGTAAACTTAATATGGACTTTAATGTTTGATACTAACATGTTTTGTATTTGTTATCTTGTTCATTTTTTAATACTTTGCTTGTTAAATGACTAATCTAGATTTATATTATATAACACTTGATTCAACAAATACTTGGCACTCTTATAACCCTATACTGTATGGTATAACCAACACTTGAGCTATGAAAGGAACTTGATTTGTTGTTAATATAACTTATAATCATGAATGCCTGACAATATTTACCAGTATTAGCATTAATTGAGTAAGATAACTAATGTAATTATGTTAATAATTTATAATCTGATTGGAACCTCCTTTGTGTGTAGCTTCCAATGAAATAATAAGAGTTTATACTATACTTGTTTGACATACCATTAGTGTACCCTCTAACCTTGACATTTGTTGTTATCATTGTTTAATACCTAATCTTCCATCTCAAAGTTCTCATCAACTTCTTCTTTACTACTACTACTACTACTACAACTACTAATACTACGATTGTTACTATTATTGTTGTTATTGTTGTTGTTGTTGTATTATTATTATCTATAATTTATACAATTATTCTCCTTGTGGTTCGATCTCGGTCTTGTCGGGTTATTTATTACTTCGACACTCCTGCACTTGGGAGAAGATATCAATCTTTTGATCATATCACCTATCACCTTTTGTGTGCGTTTTAAGCCCACACCATTTTTGATAGTGCGTTGTTTTACCCTTATTTCTCTTAGATATTACTTTTGGCACTATTATCTATAAAGTGAGTTTTGAACCCTCGTTTCTAAAATTTTGTTAGATCTATATTCTTGGAGATATCTTTAAATATATCATCAATTTAAGAAGAATTAACCATTGTTTGATTTGGTAAATCCATAAATCTCCATTAGAGTTTTTTTTTTATCCTAACATTAAAAATCATTCACATTTGTTTATCTTCACTTCTTTACAAGCTTACTATCTAAAGTCTTTTATAAGACTTTTTGTTGTAATCATCGTAAAGAGAGGGCAACTATTATAACTCAATTTTAGATCCTCTAAAAATGTTTCATAAAAAATATAATTTATTTTTTATTGAAAAATTAAAAAAATTAAAATTTAAAATCCAAAAATGTTTTTAGGACAAGGAAATAAGCCCTCAAGTTGTAATAGACCAAAAATATTCTTGGATTGAATATTTGGGTAGGGTTCTTAGATGTCAGGTTTGATTTGTTGAAAATTAGAGTTTTATTATGGCTATTAAATGCTCCATTATGCATTAGCTTTCCACATGAAATTCTTTTGTGCCTTCAATTTGTTATGATCTGGTCTATATTTTCATCCATGTTTTCGGGTTCTTTATCGTGTTCTTCATTTTCTTTATCAAGTTCAAGCAAAAAAAACCCCTGTTTAATCTTCATTTCTTTGTTTGTATCTACATCTGGTTTTTAGGTCTAGGCTTTAGGCCAGGACCCCAATACACATGGTTGGGTTATGCCCATTTTAGGCCTAATATAGGATTTGGCTATGCAAAATTTTACAAAAGAAAAAAATACATTTTTTGATCCTTATGGCGTGTTTGGCAAACATGCTTTAACAAATATTAGGCACCGTTATTTTTTCTTCATGATTATCCAAACAGAGCCTTATCTTTTGAATTTAATTCTAGATTTTTCAAGGAACTATTTTACAATTAATCTTAGGTTCTCTACATTTATTTTTACCTTATCATATTTAATATTTGAAATTATGATCTATATGCTAGATACCTTTTTAGTATTGAATAAACTTGTTTCTTTTCATAAAAAAAATATTTCTTTTAGAAAGACATTTTTATTTTAAATTTTATATGGCCAAATTTCTTAAAAATAGATCATATTTGTATAATTTAGCATACTAAAATAATCATAATTTTTCTTTTTATTTTGCATACATTGGATTTAATAATTATTTTATTAAAGCTCTGAGGATTTGGTCAAATTTTCAAAAAAACAAACACCACAAAAATCAATTAGTTCAATTAATATTTAGGGTGTGAATTTTACAATGTAATGCATATTATTGGTATTAAATTAAATGAATGGACAAAAATAAAATGTTAAAAACTAATTGTATATTATAATATTTGGGGTATAAAATTATACTTTAAAATATATCCTTAGATATTAAAGATACTAAAAGAGAAATAAATACACCATTAAAATTTAGGGTCATAGAATGATTAGGTTTTAACATGATAAGGTACAAACCTCTCTATTGAGAGGGATTTGTTGTAAGTCTTTAGAGATAGAGATCTCTTTACTGAGGAGGATTTACCTCAAATCCTTAAGATAGGGACCTCCTTAATAACAAGGACATTTCTTAAACTTTAAACAGACTAATAAATAGAAATATAACTTGGGAGAAAATAAACAATCATTCAATCAATAATGTAATTTACCATAGGTGAGGTATATTGGAAGTAATATGTCTTTCTATGCACAATTAGTCCCTTTACTCAGATTTTTGTAGACCATTAGTTTTTCTAGTGACTATAATATTAGATGTTGACTTTTCAACCTTTCAAATCATAATTTCATAATTAATCCTAACATATCCAAACCCCTCTTGATCTACAAGAAAGATCTGTTATCCGATGTTGTGCATGCCATGACACCTTATATTTAAGAATATCAATAATTGTTGCAAATACATCAATTTGTATACATTGACTATTACTATCATCGAATGAAAAAATGGGTAGAGTAAAAGAAAAGTCAAGTGTTGAAAGTTGACATTGGGATAAATGGAAAGACTTACCCAATAAAAGGTTGAAGAACCAAGGTATTAGTGCTAATAGGATTCAAATGTTATCTTTGAGGATTTTTAGGATAGTGTTATTTCCCTTAATATTTGATTTAATTCATGACACCGCCAATGTATTTGTGGAAGTTAAAAGAAACTGAGTTAACCTAGTTACAATAATTCTAACAAAAACAATCATTTCTGTTAACCATTACTAAATAAAAGGTGGAGGAACTACTCGATCTTATGTATAATTTTTATATATCTTAATGGTTAGTCACATGAGTGTTAGTGGATTAGTTTTTAGATTAGCTTGGTAGGTGAACCAAAAACCTTTACATGAGTTTATAAACATTAATTAGCAAACACTTATGAAAGAAAAATAGATTAAGTTATTCCATAAGTTGTTGACCACCTCAGTTATTTAGAGAGCTATTTGGATAGGTTTAAAACCATATCTAGCTTACTATGGACAATGTCATAAATTATTTGCCCTATATGGTTGAAAGTTTTTGGGGTATTGACAATGTATTATTGGGATGAAAAGTCTTGCTTAGTTTTGCTTAGTTTTTAGGTAGTCATAACGATGCAACATTGTTTGCTATATTGGAACAAAAAAGGAATTGGAAGATTTAAAGATTGGTTAAAAAAAGTAGTGTTTGAGCATGAACCTATTACTTATGAGTTTTGTATGCCATGGTGTGAAAACAAAGTAAGCAACTACTCATTCTAAATCATTGTTGCTAAGAAACATTGTTGCTAAGAAAAACTAGAAAAGATAGACACTCTAGGCATGAAAAAGAACATAGGGTTAGAAGGCAAGAAAAAAAGGTTATGTAAAAAGGATGGAAATGATACTATATAATAACTCAGACTTGAGTACTAAAAGTTGGAGGTTGACATAGAAGTGGAAAAATTAACTAGAACTTGGGCTAAATAAGAATTAAGAAGGGAAAAGGAAGAGATAAAGAGCTTAAAAAATAAACTTGAAGAAGCCCAGAATGTTAATAAAGAGTTAGATAAAGCTTATTATTTTTCCATTGAAGAACGAGTTTGTCTCATAAAACTACAAAACATGTTAATAATGATGCAACCAAACTGGAAAAGGATAATAAAGAACTTCAACGCCAACAACAAAGGCAACTAGAGCACTATATAAAGCTCAATGATACCCTGACCAATACTAATCATTCAAATTTGATAGGTCTAAAACATATAAAGAACCAAGTAAGAGAGGCATCCATAATACATGATATATTGTAAAACCTTGCATGTTATATAGTTGATGAAGAGCCATGATATGGATGTAAATATTTTAGGATCTACCTAATAAACTATTAGGATTTTCTAAAGGAGATATCTTAAAGTGGTAGAGTTTATAGAGTATATGACAGGTAGTCAATTGCATTATTGAACTATTTTTATTTATTTCCTTATTTTTCAAATGAATCTAATGTTGAATATTTTCTTCTTAAGATGTAGGGGTTAGTAATTAAGGTTATTTTTACATTGTAGGATAAAGAAATGTTTAATATCACTTTCCTAAAATATATGGACAATGGATAAAGAAAGGTTAGTAATTAAGGTTATTTTTACATTGTAGGATAAAGAAAGGTTTAATATCACTTTCCTAAAATATATGAATAATGTATTAAAGTATTTTCCATATTTTTAAATGACTAAAAAAATTTCAAGTTTTATTCTCATAATAGATGGATTAACATGTTTTTATAAGTCAATGTTATCAAACAATCTGTATTATAAATACTCCACTGTGATTGAATTTAAACTCTAATAATGAAAAAATCATATAAAAACCCCCCTTTTAAAAGATCACAAATTGAGAATATCTCTTAAATAATAAAAAAAAAATTAACAACTCTTATCACATATTATCTAAGTTCTAGCATGCATATTTATATGATCATTCATTCATTGGCAAGCAGTAAAACATAACTCATTCTTGAAAGGCTAAACTTCCTTCAATCACTTTCAACTCTAGACTTAAAATAAAAATAAAGAACAAAGAAGTACACAACATGTTTTCATGGCTTTTAGAATGCCAAATATTCCATCAGGTTTTCACCCTACACCTAGTAGGTAGTCAATGTTGAGTTTTCAAGAATGTCACTTGATACTTAATTCTTGAAAGCTCTTTATACTCTATTAATGTTACCATAAAATCATCAAGTAACATTGACCCTTTACTCCAGATCCAACTAGAGAAGATGGTTTGAATAAAAAGTATAAGGATAAAACAAAGCCAAGAAATTATCTTCCATCAAAGAACACTTAAAGCATTTGAAGGAATAAATGATTCCACAAAGGCTTTAAAAATGCATCTAATATAAGATGTAGTTATCTTATGGAAGTTTAAAGTACTTGAATTCATCAAATATATCAATGTTGGATATTGAAAAACCCATATGAGGATCTATTATAGTAAAATAACAGAATTAATTAAGGATGATAAATTACTCATTCATTTTTCTATGAAATTTTAAGTGATGTAACACTTTCCTAGTATATGAGCCTAAATGGAAGTAAGACTAAATATTAGAAGGATCTAATAGATGCATTCATACATCAGTATAATTTGAAAAATGATATGGCCCTTGACCAAACAAGCTTATAACTAATGGAGAAGAAGGCCAAAGAATCAATAAAAAAATATGATCATCATTGGCAAGAAACTACATCTCGGATCCAACTTGCTTTTCTAAAAAAAGAGTTGGTCACTTTATTCATTTATATTTTTAAGAGCTCGTTTTATAAGTACCTATTAGGAAATAAGTCTGAAAGTTTTGTGGACATTATATTTATGGCTTAACAAGTGGAGTAGGCCATCAAGGCTAGAAGATAAAGGGAATAAATTGAATAAATGGATAAAAGAATGATATGCAAGTGCAATGACACAACCAAAAGATTGATGTCTTCTCTCAAGTGTAGGAGTGTCGAAGTAATAAATAACCCGGCAAGACTGGGGTTGAACCATAGGGAGGTTAACTATATAAATTATAAATAATGATGATGATGATGATGATGATGATGATGATGATAATGAGTTAAAGAAAACTTTGAGATGTAAAGATTAAATAATAATAAAAACAGTTGCCAAGGTTAGAAGATTCACTAATGATATTTCAATTAAGTATAGTATAAATTTTTTTTATTACTCAACTAGAAACCACGTACGAAGGAGGTTCCAATCAGATTATAAATTTTTAA
>NW_011500164.1:275455-275678 GCF_000495115.2 Populus euphratica
TCAGTATTTGTTGTACTAAGGGTTACACAACATAAATCTAGATTAACTATTTAACAAGCTAAATATTAAAAGTAAACAAGATAACAAATATAAAACATGTTAGTATCAAACATTAAAGTCCATATTAAGTTTATATTATACTTATTTTTTACACCATTAGTGTATGACACGACTAAAAGATTAATGTCTTCTCCCAAGTGCAGGAGTGTCGAAGTAATAAATA
>NW_011500164.1:275818-276145 GCF_000495115.2 Populus euphratica
ATAATAATAATAATAAAGAAAAAGAAGGAGAAGGAGAAGAAGATGATAAGAACTTTGAGATGGAATATTAATGTAAGGATTAAACAATGATAATAACAAATGATAACATCAAAATTGAAGCCACTTCAAAACATGAAAGTTATAGGAAATTGTCTCAGCTTTCTTGTGTAAACAATTTAGCTCATTTGAACTTCTAAAACTCTAGAAATGGGCCAAATACTAAACAGTACTCGGGCTGGAAGATAAATTCGGGCTTCTTTGTTGTTGCTACAATTTGGACTTGAAAATGACCTTTTTAGATCTTGGGCTCCATATAAAAGTTGTAGG
>NW_011500164.1:276633-276813 GCF_000495115.2 Populus euphratica
AACTCTCATTAAATTTATATACCTGCTCAATACCTCTTAACAAGATATTCATAAACCTTTCTTGTGTACTCAATGTATCAACACAATTATGAGGCTTTTCTTGGAAGAAAACAAAATTTTTATTCTAACGTTTGAGGTTAACTTCCTTGGGTTGGGATTATTATTTTTGTCTTTTTTTTT
>NW_011500164.1:279755-279897 GCF_000495115.2 Populus euphratica
AATTTAGGTGATTTCTCCAACCAGGGTTGTATGTTTGCGAGTATGGGTTATAATTGGGCCTTCAGAAACTATTTAAAGTATGGGTTTGTTCATAGAGACATTCCTTAAAAGAAGGCAAGGGTGGACAATTATTGGTTGAGTG
>NW_011500164.1:281113-285082 GCF_000495115.2 Populus euphratica
ATAGGCCTGCATTTAAAATGAATATTTACCACAAATTAAAGGTATCTTATATTATTAGATATATTATTATAAAACATGCTTTGGTTAAGGAGTTATTGATACTTCAAGTGCAAAATAATGATATAAAACCTTGATAAAAATGCACTTTTAAGTACTAATCACCTGTATTTAAAATGAATATTTACCACAAATTAAAGGTATCTTGTATTATTAGATATATTATTATAAAACATGCTTTAGTTAAGGAGTTATTGATACTTCAAGTGCAAAATAATGATATAAAACCTTGATAAAAATGCACTTTTAAGTACTAATCAGTGTACCCTTTTCATCTCGACATAATAAACTTAGCTAAACATAATAAAGAAAATAACATAATTATATAAGTATAGTATAGGAAATGAAAGACATAAACAAGATATTAATGAAAGCAAACTTAAGTATTACAAAGAAAGAGAGTAAGAAGATGATCTTGATATGAAAACCAAGATGTCAAAATGCATGATAAATGTCTTTTTTTATAGGCCAAAGTTTGGAACTATTAATTTGATGATTAATTGTTGAGTGGGGGGCCACATCTTAACTTTGATAACAATCTTTATTTTCTTATCTGAAGAAAACTTCATTGCTAATATAAGAATTTGAACATATTATTTTTATGAAAGTTTTAGGAAATTATCTCAGGAAAGTTTTAGGAAATTATCCCAGCTTTTCAACCATATAGAGCAGACCTAAATTGAAATTCTACAGCTCTAGATATGACCCAATGATTGAATAGTGTTCCAGTTTGGACTGAACCAGCATCTCTTTTCTAAGCTTAGCCTTTTCTTTATCTTTTCACTTTCAATAATGAATCATATCAATCAATCCTTTGAATTGTGAGATATGCCTGCATTTAAAATGAGTATTTACCATAAATTAAGGTTATTTTATATTATCAGACTTGTTATTATAAAACATGTTTAAATTAAGAAGTTATTGATACTTCAAGTGCAAAATAATGATATAAAATATTGATAAAAATGCATTTTTAAGTACTAATCACACCTCCCAACTAACTTATTACTAGTCCTTAGTAATCAAAGAGTTATAATAGAAAAATAATTTGCAAGTTCCACAAAGCAAGACATTCGTCATTCAACTTCCATTAATCTATTCAAATAAACAAACTCTTATTAAATTTATATATATGCTTCATACTTTTAAACAAGATATTAATAAACCTTCCTTTTTTTATATGCTCAATGTATGAAAATATAGATGATAGGGCTTTTATTGGAAGATAATAATATATTTTTTTAATGTTTAAAGTTAACTTTCTTGGGTTGAGATTATTATCTTTTTTTTTTAATATATATATAAATAACATAATGCATCTTTAACCTATGTAATGAGCTTTCGACTAATAACTCTCAGATCAATTGGTCTTAGGACATTAGGTGTTGAGATACCTCTTCAAGCTTAGTAGTTCTGGTTGCAGATATTGATACATGGATAATGCAATATTTGATTTCCTTAAGCTTTTTTTCTTAAGTTATGTAACAAGCACTAGGCCAAAAGCTCCCAATTTAGTTGACTTTAAGATATTAGGTGTTAAAACATCCTTTTGGGCTTAATTGTTTAGGTTAGGGAGACTACAAAACCAAACTTATCTGTATATTTATTTATTTAAATTTATTATATATTTTTTTTGCAAATTATATACTTTCCCTTTCCTATAGTTGTTACCTTTAACAAAAGAACATAAATAATATAATAATCTAATATGCAACCCACAATCACATGTTAAAGTGTATGTGTGTAAAAATAAGGTTTAACAATACTTGTTAAATGAGTATATGAGCAGAATCGATTAATAATAATAAGAGAGTTTGTAAACCTGAATATTACAAGAGAAGTATGTGATAAACCTTGTTATGAATATTGCAAATAACCATTGAAAAATATTTACTAAGATACGTCTCAAGAGTCAATAAAATTCTCATTTACTCTATAATCCTAGTAATAACAATTTTATCAAATGGTTTTATTAAAAACAAGAGCAGTTAGTTGGTTGGCTAGTTATTTTTTTTTGTCAACTACTATCCTCCCTCCTAACCAAAACAAGACATTGTCCTCAATGTCCTAAGATAGAAAGATAGAGTATAGAAGACATCACTTGAAACAATAAATACTGACAATCCTAAAACATATTTAAACAAATATAAGAAATAACAAAACAAAATAATATGCTATTAATAAAACAAAAGGATATAAGGTTTCATAAACGAAGGCTCAAATCCAATCTAAGCTTTTTAAGGCTTTTCTTAGTTGACCAATTTATGTGACTCATGGAAGGATTAATTACAAAGATAAAAAATTCGGTCAATTAATTGTTTAACAGTAACAGTGAAGATTATGATTTATTGTGCCAAAGATGTTAGAAATTTCTATTTCATAGCATGATTAAAAAAAGACAACAAATTATCATAAAAACCATTAACATTTAACAAACCTATAGATTTATGGTGAATATGCACTTAGGCACAAGAGGAAATATAAAAAATATCTTCCAATATACCCAGACCACCTGGTAAGACAATAAAGACATCAACATGATTAAATATTGCATTCATTCGATTAGACATTGTGGAGACTTATAGTTCCTATCAAATTGATTTTTCAATGATGTCCTCTTTTGCTAAAACTTTAGGGAGAACCCCCAAAACTTGACTACTTCCTAAAAATACAGCTATTTACACACCCTCATTAACCCAAAACTGCCTCTTCTTTGCACTAAATGAATCTTTCTTTTAATTAGTACCTGATCAAGATGATTTACTGATTCTAAAAATGCTATTTTCTTCTCAGGACTGGATCCATTGAAAACACAAATATTTCTTATATGATGACTTGAGGAACCTGCCATTTCTACAAACTTCTATATATGTTAAATGTATGGGTTAAATAAAAATGAAGGGAAGGAAAAGAAGATTTTATACATAAGAAATTGAAAATGCAATCATACCACCTGTATGTAGGCCAGCTGGAGTCTTACTCACTCTCTCTCTTTATTTATTTATTTTTTCTTTTTATCCATTTTATTATGTTCCTACACGTGCATAAGAGTTTGGTCACATACATTAAGTGGTAGACTTTGTAAGTTATCTTCATCATTTTCAAAAAATATGGTTGAAGAAGATAACTAGTCGCTTTATAATAAGAATAACCGTGTTATAACACTTAGAGACTACATGAATCCCACAAGAATAAGTGCATCATCATGCATAGTTTTCCTCCCCGATACATCTCATTTTAATTTTAAGTCAGGTATTATTCAAATTTTACCTTATTTTCATGGCTTAGATCTAGAAAATCTATATTTGCATTTAAACAAATTTAAGGAGGTTTCTAAGACCTATAATGACTCAAATTGTAGCATGAACACCATCAGATTAAAGCTTTTTTCTTTTTCATTGAAAGATAACGTTAAAACATGGCTATAAAATTTGAGACTAGGATCCATTCATGCTTAGGATGAAATGCAACAACAATTTTTAAAGAATTTTTTTCATCTCATAGAACAAATTTTTTCAAAATAAAGACCACCACTTTCACTCAAAAACCAGGAGAAACATTTTACCAATATTGGGATAGATATTGAGACTTGCTTAATATTGGGATAGATATATGGAGATTAGTTTTATATTTTTATGAAGGGTTAACACCTAGAGATAGACAAATGCTTGAATTGATGTGCAATGAGATTTTTGAAGATAAAAACATTGTTGAAGCAATATAGTACCTAGACTTATTAGCTAAAATTGGGACACTACATATACTTATAAGGTATTGGGTAAAACTCCACGTCATACATCTAGTAGAGAAATGTGCAACCTTAGGGAAGATCATGACCTCTAAGCCAAGTTTGTATCTTTAGCTGGAAAAGTCGAGCCACTAGAATTAAAAAAAAATAGTCAATTAAAATTT
>NW_011500164.1:285093-301714 GCF_000495115.2 Populus euphratica
TTCAAGACATTATGTGTTAAATATGTGAAACCAATGACTGTCCAACTTTGCCTTCTTTCAAGGAAGGCCTCCATGAACAAAATCATGCTTTAAACAGTTTTCAAAGACCCAATCATAACTTATACTTGCAAATATATAATCTTGGTTGGAGAAATCATCCAAATTTTAGTTGGAAGAGTAATGCAAAAATTCCCCAGCCACCGTTTCAAGAACACCATAATTTCTAAAATTCTCATAGATATACACCTCCTTATGCTCCACTTCTTAGAAAAATTTTTGAGGAAACATTGCATGCATTTATTGAAAAGCAGGAGATAATTAACACCCAAAATGCTCAAACCATTGTAGATTTAAAAGATGCTCTTCCAAAACTCGTATCTACTCTAACTTTTCAAGATAAAGGTAAGTTTCCATCTCAACCATAGCAAAATTCTAAAGGGCAATATAATGCAAGTGCAAGTAGTTCTTGAAGCCAACACATAGATCAAGTCAAATCAGTCATTACTCTTCGTAGTGGTAAGGTTATTGAAAAACCTACTCTTGAACCTTGCGAGAAAAATGATGAGTTAATCTATGAGGGTAAAAAAGAGGTTGAATCAAACACTACAAAGAAAAGACTAATTCTCTGTTGACACTTCTATTTCCTCATACCTACCTTAATGAATGGTGAGATTCTAATTCTTCCATTGCTAACCATCAGTGCATTAAGCAAAGATATAGATATAACCCAACTTGTTAATAAATATCAAGAAGCTAAGGAACTCAACAATTGGTTCACCAAAGAAATCCATATTGTTTTTAAATAATTATCATTTGCTTTATTTTTGCATTCGTCTTATGATGCTGGAAATAAAAGTTTACTTATTGACTTAAATAATTTATTCATTTAATATTAATTAAAGATCATGCAATTCATATATTTTCATATTCTCCATATTTTTATTCATAAGACATATTTTATAGGAATATCTAAAATGACCATTATGCAAAAATAAAGAGTAACTATTTTGAAAAGGTTTGGCCTAATTTCAATGAAAATTTACAATGGATAAGGAAGAGAAGGGTGAGCAAGACATGCATGTATTTTCCAAATTGATTAAATAAAATGAGTGGCTTATAAAACAAAATCAAGAAGACTTGGGATTGGTAAATATAAGTGTTGAGGATAATGAAAAACAACTTAAGTTTCGAACAATAATCATTAAAGAAGAAAGAAGCAACTTTATAACTTTGGTAAAAGAATATACAAATGTATGTGCATGGTTTTATATGGATGTACCAGGATTGGACACATACTACCATTGATTTCAAATTGCAAGCCAATGAAGCAGAAATTAAAAAGAACGATACCATATATTATGTTCAAAGTAAAGGAAGCTGTATGTAAGCAGTGGGAATCAAGATTATTAGAAGCGGTTGAATACCTTCAGCGGGTATCAAATATTTTAACAATTCTAGAGTAAATATGAGAAGTTTAAAATATGTGTAGATTTCAAATATATGAATAAGGAAAACCTTAATGATGATTTTTTGCCACCCCATTATGATATACTTATGGGCAATACTGCAATGAATTCCATATAATCATTCATGGATGAATTTATAGGGTACCACCAAATTAAGATAGTGGAGAAAGACAACGAGAAGACCGCTTTCATCACATTATAAAGAACCTTTTATTACAAAGTTGTGCCTTTTGTGTTGAAGAATGTGTGGGCAACATAGTGATGAGTAGTGATGACTCTATTCCATAACATGATTAATAAAGAGATCGAGGTATATATAGATGATATGGTCTACAAGTTAAGAAAGCAAGAATATTATGTCCAAATATTGAGAAAAGCTTTTTGAGAAGTTAAGGAAGTATAGACTCAAGTTGAATCTATCAAAGTGCACATTTAGGGTGAAGACAAGAAAATTATTAAGGTTTATGGTGAGTCATAGAGGTATTAAAATTGATCCTAACAAAGTCAAAGCAATATAGGATATGCTATAGCCTAGGATAGAAAAGGAAGTACAAAGCTTTCTAGGGTACTTGAACTACAAAACTCCGTTCATCTCATAATTATCATTGACTTATAAGGTGATCTTTTACTTGCTTTGAAAAAAATATTCAAAAGTATAGGATGAATACTGTCAATGAGCCTTTGAAAAGATAAGACAATATTTATAAAATCCATTTTTTTCCACCAATATCAGGAAGACCGTTAATCATGTATCAGACTAGAAGAAAATTGTTATAAACTTTCTAGGGTACTTGAACTACAAAACTCAGTTCATCTTATAATTATTATTGACTTATAAGGTGATCTTCTGCTTGCTTTGAAAGAAAAATTCAAGAGTATAGGATGAAGACTGAAGACTACCAATGAGCCTTTGAAAAGATAAGACAATATTTATAAAATCCTTTTTTTCCACCAATATCAGGAAGACCATTAATCATGTATCTGACTAGAAGAAAATTGTTAAAATCCCTTTTTTCCACCAATATCAGGAAGACCATTAATCATGTATCTGACTAGAAAAAAATTGTTATAAGATGTCGTTTGGGCCAACATCATAAATATAGAAGGGAAGCACAAGAAATTTTCTACTTGATCCATAAGTTTACTTATTGTGAATCTCAATAAACTTTCATTGGGAATATTTGTTATGCCTAAATATAAAGTGCATAAAAGATTTAGGCAATACATGCTCTATTATATAATTTGGTTGATATCCAATGTGGATCTAGTCAAGTACATTTTTGAAAACACAATTTGTCCAATAAAATCTCATGGTGGTAAGTCATACTAGTAGAATTTGATATAGTTTACATGACTAGAAATTAGTGAATAAGAGTGCCATAGTGAATCATTTATCAAATAATACAATTGATGACCATTATAATAGAACTTGTTAAATAAAGGGATCATCATGATTAAAATAGAGAAGATTCAGATGAAGATACTTTGACAGGTTAGTAAACATTTATGGTAATAGCATGGGTGTTATATTTATTTAACCAATAGATGATTAGTACCTAGTGGCAATCAGTTTATAGTTTGAATGCACTAATAACCTAGTAGAGTATTAAAGCATTTATCTAATGGCTTAAGGCTATTTTGGAAATGAAGTTAGAAAAGCTTAACATATATGGTGATTCTTGATTGATAATCTAGTAAGTAAAATAAGAGTAACAACTAAAAGACAAGAAAATAAAAGTGCATGAGGAATATCTCATTAAGTTAGATGACCAATTTAAAAAACTTAAGTTCACTCATCTAAGTAGAACGAAGAATTGATTTATCGATGCACTTACTATATTAGCATAATTGTTCCATACAAGTTACGATGAGAAAGTGTAACCTGTATCCATTAAGATAAAAAAATGATTCTGTTTACTATTGTTCAGTCGAAGAGGAAGTAAATGGGAAACCTTAGTACTACGATATCAAATAGTTTATTATAAGTCGAGAATGTATATCCAATATAAATAAAATTGATATAAAGACTCCAAGAACATTAGTAATGGAGTACTTCACAAATAAAAAGATATTATATAAAAGAGGATTTGATGAGACTTTATTAAGATGCTTAAATGAGAAAGAAATGAAGAAGGCTAATATAAATGTGTTTATGTTACACATGCCAATGTGCACATGATGATATAATAAATACAAATGAGTGGATACTTCTAGACAATAATGAAGAAAGATTGCCAATATGGGAATTAGATGTGATTTACTTAATAAATCTAAAGGTAAGTAATGGACATAGAATCATCTTTGTGGTAATCGATGATTTCATAAAATAGGTTGAAAAACCTTCCTATGCCTATGTTACTTATAAACTAGTCTAAAGATTTATTGAGAGAGGCATTATTTGTTGGTATTATTTGTCATAAGTGATAGTGATAGAATACTTAAAATTTTAATAGGAAGATGATTCAGGATTTATGCTAATAGTGAAAAATCAAACATCTTAATTAATCGCCTTATCATTCTAAAATGAATGAAGTAGTATAAATGATGAACAATAATATAAAAAAAATTATGCATGAGATGGTCATCACCTTTGAAAGTTGGCATAAAATGCTTTCTTATACATTGCATGGTTATTGAACTTTTAATAAAAACATTTATAAGAGCAAATCTTTACTCTAGTGTATGGAATGAAGTTGGTGATGTCCTTTAAAGTAAAGATACCTTCTCTAAGGTACTAAAAGAAATAACGTTGGGAGAGTGAGAATAGCCTATAATTAGGTATAAATAGTTGAACTTGATTAGCGAGAACAAGTTACTGTAATTTAATTTATCATGAATATATATATCAAAAGACAATAGTTATAACCTACAATAAGTATTTCTGTGAAAGTTTTATTTAAAAGATATTGCCTATCCTAGAAAAGATTGAAGTAAAAGGTAACTTAACTATGATGGTATGTATTTAGTCAAGAAGGAATTTTCAAGATATGAATAGTTATGTAATAAAAGATCATGCAATTTAAATTTTTATGTTTGATATTATACTTTTCTCATCTAATGCAAATACAAAAGATAAAATTTGGCCAAATGTTATGTAAAATGTTTATTTTTGTCTTGTTCTTCCATTTTCTTTAATACAACTATTACTTTGATTTTTCATTTTAGATTTCTAAAGTGCTCATGTTTCTTGGCTGATTACATAACCAATGTTGATATTAGTTGCATAAGCTTGATAAAAAAAAAATGAAAAAAAGGATGAATTTAATTTCTCAACTAAAAAGAAGACAATTATGATTGAAGCATTGAAAAATCACATGGAATAAAGGAAATTGAATTATAAAAAGTAAACTTTAGGGCAATATTAGGCTGATAGGGTTCTACAACATATATTTCTAAATAAATAGTAAAATTAGAATTAAGGAATATGAGAACCTAAAGCAAAAAAGAATTTAGAATCATATGACCTCATTATGAGCCAAAATTGATTGAATTAAAGAGCCTAGTATTATGACGGTCATAAGCTAGATGATGCGAGAAAGTTTGCATATTTCATGGACAATTATATTTACTATGATGGTAGTTGCTTTGCAATAAAACTATTTATTTAATAATTTAAACTATGGTAGTTGCCTCCCAGTAGGACTATTTATTTTATTATTTGATCATAAGAGTGGTCATATCTCAATGAGATTATGGTTGTTTATTTAATATGAGGATAATCGTTTCTCAATGAAATTATATTTTGTTTTATTTTCTTTGATAATAATCACCTTCTAATGTGATTATTTAATTATTTAATTATTAGGGTAGTCATCTTCTAATAAGACTCTAACAGTTGGAGAAAGAGTATGAGATAATTTAATTAAAAGGGTAGTCGCCTCTCAATAAGGATATATATGTTTTAATTGATTTAAGGGTAATCAACTTTCAATAATATTTGTTTTGATTTTTTAATTGTTTTGAGATTAATCAACTTCTAATAAGATTTGTTTTTAATCATTTTAAGGGTAATCGTTTCTTGATGAGATTTATTTTGATTTTTTTTAATTGTTTTGAACTTTTTTGCTTCTCAGCAAGACTTTTATTTTGAAAAAAAATTTCTAGTATTATTTTTTTCTTTACAAACTTCCTATAAAAAAAGTTCAAAGAAAATAGATTTTTCAATGACTTTATGCCATAAATATTATAAAGGTAAGGATATTATGATAATCTATTTTTTACCATTAAATTTTCCATGTGAATAATAATAATAATAATAATAATATTTTAGGAAGAGAAATAAGAAGAAGAGAATAAGGAACTAAGAAAAGTAGGGACTAAAATAATAACAGGGGAATAATATAAAAAAGGGAAAATAAAAATAAATAGAAAAATAAATAAAAAATTTAAAATTATTGAAAAAGATCCTACATATTAAGATTAGAAAATTTAATTAGTTAGGAATTTATAATTAAGAAGGAAGTGATATAATTATCTAACATTATTTTTTTTTTTCAATTTAGTGTTTATTTATTTATTTTTATTTTGCAGAGGATCTCAAACACTCAAATAAAAGACTATTGCAAAGAAAAACCTAAAACAATAGCCAAAAAAGACTAGGAAACAAAATAAATAAATAAAATTGCTGAATAGGGTAGAAAATCTAGAAGAACAACTACTACTTTATGGTCTTCGATCTCCCATCTCTAGTGAAGATGACCGTCACCTCCAACATCTAGAAGAAAAGGAAAAAGTCTTCTATGGTGTGGGGGCATTCAACGCATCACCTTACCTAGCCATTAAGTGCATCCACATTTTCTTTTTCCTTAATTAATTTAATTGTTTTATCTTTTTAATTTTAGAGTTAAACTTTATTTAAATAAAATTATTAAAATGAATGATATTTAAAAGAATAATTTGATTAAGCCATAATTTTTAAATAAGATTAGAGCCTTAAATGGTAATATTACCAATTGCCTTATGAATTTTATATGTTAACCTAAGATACATAATTTTTTTTTTAAATACTTATAAATATTCAAAGAGAATAAAATATTTATTTTTTATTGTAAATTTCTTATACACTTCTCTTAATCTTTTTTTCCATATAGGTACATGTAAATCAAGATAGTCTTTGTTAATTGATGCTTGCTTTTAGATCATGACAAATCTTAATTTAAAAAATCATGCTTCAAAAACAAACAAATACAAAAATAAAAAAGGGAGTTTTGATTAAAAAATAATTTTTTTCCTTCTTAATTCATATCATTGGAATTCCTATGAAATTTATTTTAATTGCTTTAAGTTTTTATTAAAAAAATCAGGTTGCTAAGAAAAAGACATGTTTTTTTTTTCAAAAATAATTATGAATAAAAAACTTTAATTAAAAAATAAATTTCTTTTGCTTGAATTTAAGGAGTTAGAATTCTTATAAATATATATATATTATTCATTAGAAAATTAAATAAAAATAGATTTGTGCGATGGTACTAAGAGAAGTGTATGGAACATGTTATTTTTAATGTTCTTTGCTGACGAAATTATATCCAGTGCTCTAAACGATAAGTATAGCAGTGCTCTAAACTCAGAGAATCTTCCGAAGATGTGGTCTCGAAATGTGAGTCCCTCCCACCGCATCTCTCTCTCTTTTTAGGGGTCGAATTATCTGTTTTTTAATACAAAAAATGTTTTGAAATTACTTATATTTCTTCTGTGAATAAAACGGCATTGGAGCAGATCTGAAACAACTTGATGGTATTGTCGGGTTTAGAAATAATTAATATAATAAATAAAATTAAAGTTTGATTTAAAATAAATATTTAAATTTATTATTTTTAATAAATATTAAAAAAATGATATATTGAATTGATTAGAGTTAATTTTTTACAAATCAAGTCATGATATTATAATAATAATATTATAAAAAATAAATTAAGATAAATTAGAGAATTTAATTTTTAATAAACCTAATATTAAAAAATAAAATTCAAAAAAATTAATTCAAAAAATTCAAAAAATAACCCGAGTCATCCTGGATTAATATACTAAACTCACGACTTAGATCACGAGATTAAAATAATATAATATAAATAAATTAAAATAAATTATAAAGTTTAGTTTTTAATCAATCTAGTGTTGAATAATAAAATTTAAAAAATATAACAAAAATAAATTTATTCGATTAAGGTTAAACTACTAAATTTATGACTTAGATAATAAAATAAAAATAACATAATAGAAATCAGGATAAAATCAATCAAGAAATGAAAGAAGAAAACTCGAGTCAATCGAATTAATTTGTTAAATTTGTAGATCAAATTATGAGTTAGAAATAACTTCATAAAAAATAAATTGAAATATATTATGTAATTTAATTTCTAATAAATATAATATTGAAGGATATAATTAAATTTTTAAAAATAAATTAGGAAAAAGAAAAAAAAACAATGGAGATAAAAAAACACTATTTAAATTTAAATGAAAAGTGTTATGCTGTGAGGGTACATAACCCCCCCCCCCCCCTTTTTTTGTTAATATTATAGTTTCTTTATTTTTATTTATTTAATAAGAGACTCGATGGGTATTGGACTTCAAAATAAACAATGTAGTAGGAGAATAACATAATGTTTAGCGAGACAGCTTTTTAGCACAAAGGCCCTTACGGGGCTCAAGTTGAATCAATCATCAAATGATTATGATTTTAATCATGATTAACGGACCGATGTCAGTTTCAGTTGTGCTGGTATCTCCTGTGATGTCCAGGCTGGCTCCACGTCTCAACTTCTCAGGAGCACCCCCACTTTGTAAAACTTCTGTACTTTATGCTGGCTGGTAGCTTAATTAATAATGCAAATAGCTAGTCAGATGATTTTCTCTGCATAAAGAAACTTGCAAGCTGAGAAAACTCATTATCTTGGCTTTTCCGCTGTAAATGAAGTTTGGATATGCATTTTGCGAAAAATCATTATTTTTTAAAATTTTTTAGATTATTTTAATGTATTTACAAATAAAAAAACACTCCTGAAAGAGCATATGTTTATGTTTAATTATATCAGCTTATTGATGTCTGATTGGCAGCCTGTTAATTATCTGGCCATATGACATTGATTTTGGATCTAATAGTGGGTATAGATGCCCCCAATTGCTAGCTGTTGGGACCGACCCCTCAGCCCTGGCTTTACAAATGGCGACACCACCCCACGCCAAGTAATTAACGACAAACTTAATTTCTTCCTCATTCATATGATCTAGGTTTTATACCTTACATTTCAATGGGATTTAAAGGTCATTGTGTTCGAATTAATGAAAAAAAGAAAAGAAAAGAGTAATAATATACCAAATCAAATGAATATTAGGTATTGTAAGAACCTGTCACTTTGCCAAACCTTAAAATTTTTAGAAAACGACCAAAGTATTAGCACTCAGACTCTGTCGTTTTCTTAAACTTTTTGTAAGACATGCAGCACCCTTTGCGTAAGCCCTTGTTGTATTGACTAATAAGAATTTGTAATATCCTTCATGTACTATTTTAACCCATCTTTCTCTATAATCTTCGTTTAAAAACATCGTAACAAGTGAAAGACTACGTACAACAACTAAGTCAACGGGTAAACCTTAAAGGTCAGGAATTAGTTTTGATATGATCGCTCATGAAAGCAGAACAAACATTTGTATGCAAGAAAATCATAGAGACACGATTGCAAGGTGGATATGATCTAAATTTCCTTTAAATAGAAGTTGCAAATTAAGCGTAAAAACATGGACAAATGATGAGCTGCTTCATTGTGACTTGCCTAAAAATATTTTAAAATACATAAAAAATGTCTAGGCCACGAAATATTCATTGCCATTATCAACTAAACCTGGCCAACATGAACCTTTAAAAGCTTTCCACCTGATTTTTTTATGCAAGTTGTCGTTAATTATTTATGCAGATCTTACAGCGTAACTGGACGATCTTCACCTTTAAACTGCTCAAGTTGAACATCTACCCAGCCAGCTAAGTCGAGGGGATGAGTCTATCAACTTGTGGAAATGGGTTTGGCTATGGTCTCCATCTTGGGGGGTCTCCATCGAGAAAAATCTGTCACATTTAATGGCTGAGGCAGAAAAGCAACTATTTTGACAATTCAATCGGCAAATATTTTGAAAAGTTCAGCTAAAATTGATGCTCAAACTGGGTATCTGGATTTCCATTGAGCTACATATCACCTGGTGCCCCTTGTGGTATGTGTAGGCTAATTTCTTGCTAGCGAATTCCTACAAGAATTCTTAATTTCTTGCTAGAGAAAACCTAGCTACTTCCATTAATCATATGTTTGCACTATAAGGGACAAAAAAAAAAAAAAGGTTATAGCTGAAGGGCATCCAAGTCAGGAGAGTTTTCCCTTACAATTTAACGTGATAAAAAAAGAATCAATATTACATGGATTTTACCGTAAATAAATAAACAAATATTAGCTTATCTAATTAATAGGTGGAATATTAAAGACATGGTTGTCGAGTCTTCACCATGCATGTGTTCATGGATTGTCTGTCCTAGCTTGTGATAGAAACCTGTAATCCATGGGATGGGAAAGCAACGGCTCAACTACAATGCTGACCTCCACGCATCTAAACACATAAAATGCCTAAAATGTATTCCACAGCGTTGCCCATATGAAGAAGCAATTCACTAGCAATCGATTTCCCTTGTAATTAATGCTTTAGGTCATGAACTATGAACACACCTTTTTACCCAAACAAACGATAAAAAAAAAAAAAAGTGCAAAAGTAATCCTATATGGCACTAATTCAGCTAGGGCCCATGTATGGGACCCCATATTCAAATGGATACAGGAAAATAGTCTTGGCCGGCACTCCACGTTATTAACACTAATCAGTAGATATTATCTAGTGTTTAATTATTGAAGTGATTTTGTTTTTGAAGTGTTTTTTTTATTGTATATATATTTTAAAAAATTATTTTTAAAATTAGTATATTAAAACAACTTAAAAATATAAACAATTCAAAAAATTCAAAAACATTTTTTAAATGGAAAAACAATATAATCCTAAGTTAATTTTAACGTTTCTTGTCATCAAGCTCAGTACTCCAGTACTTTACCAGACAAGTTACTAAAACTTGATTATGAGATAAACTGATTTCATCTGAAGCAAAGATTTGAGTGACATGTAATTATTCAGTATTTCAGGAATTGGGAAAAAAAAATGGGACCTCTTGATTAATCATTAGCATGTTTATAATCATATGCTGATGTGATCTTAAAGGTAGAAGAGAAACCAAGATTTAACTCCTCAAATCAACAAATATAATTTTTCTAGTTATTACTTAGTTTCTTGTACAAGAATATAGACTAGGAAACAACGGTTATCTTGAAAATGGTAGAAGGAAAAACATAATCAATAATATATATTGTGACAATTTATGAAGACAAAGGATTCCATGGCCGGCTGGGGTTTTAGTGTGCGTTAATATGATACAATGTATTTTTATAAAAATATATTAAAATAATTTTTTAATTTAAAACATAAACACTCCCTTAATTAGCAAACACAAAATAGTTTGGATTTTTATGATATACATAGGCTCCGATAATATTTATTTTGTTATGAATTATATTGATAATTTCCCAGCAGATTTTGAATTAAAACAAAAAAGCTCTGGATAACTTTTCTCCTATAAACACTTTAAATGATCATATATAGAATATTTAAACTAAGCTTAATTTCAAATGAAACAGTGTTTTTTCCCCTCTCTCCCTCTCTTCTCATTCAAATGAAACATCAAGACTTCTACAGAACAGAACAAATATGTAAAACTGAAAAATACAAGGGCAAAGCTATATCAGACTGTTTCATAATATAAAAAAGTAGCTTAAACTTTCGGATAATCAAGTGATTAGTTATGATTTGATGTGGTGTACCATCATATTTTTTTAAAATCTAACCATTAGGAGTTCAAATCTTGATCATCACTTATATATGCATATGTTTCAATCACTTATATATGCATAGGCTTATGTCAATGCAAAAATACACCCTATGTTTATTACCCAAAAGAAAAACCTTCATCTAACGGGGTTAGGTTTCCTCGTTCATGTGATTAGATTTTGTGATTGAGATTCTCTCTTAAATTTCAATTATTGAATTCAGTATAAATAAAAATAAATTTTAAAAAAAACCACGAAATATTATTCACAAAATAAAATAATGATGCTGGACATTTTTACTCATCATTTTAGAAAGTATTGCATGGTGATGCCATGCAGCCCCACTACCCCCACACCACCCAACTTCTGGGCCTCTGGACTATAGGAAACACCTATATGTCAACAAACATGTCCTCTGTTCAAAGGTAGTACCCTCCAGTTCTGGGCAACTGTACCTTTCATTTACAATCGATTCCATAATAGAGAATGCTTAAATTTTCAATAAATGCTCGTCGGCACAGGATTAAAATTATACATAATTTACACAACAGTGAAGACTACAATGCCTTGGAAGAAGCTGCGTGGCAAATCCTAGAAAAGTGGAGGCGCCTGCCCAAGTGGCCTGTGCATATGGTTAGGAAAACTTGGCACGTTTTGTGATTGGCATTCATGTTTTTACTTCAATTTTGTGTTAGTAATATTTTGGATATGGAAACAAATAAAGAATAAAATTAATTGGCTTATAAGTGTGAAAATATGATTTTTAAGGTGTTTTATACAGGGACAATACATTCAAGGTGTAATTACCAAACCCTCTAAACATTTAAAATTAAAAATAAGAATAAGAAACAAAAAAAATAAAATATATATTTTTTATAAATAATTCTCCTTATATAATAACATATTTAATTATAGAGAGTAGAAATATTTTAATATAACTATATAACTATTAATAAGACAAATATATTTTGAATTAAATTAAATAGTTGTTATTCATTTTTATCTTAACAATAACAAATATTAAAATTAAAAAATATTAAAAGTGTTGGATATTATCTTGTAATATTATAAATATTCATATAGTAGTATTAAAAAACTCATTAGTAGACTTAAGTCACCCTAAGTTTCACTTAATATTATATATACATAGAAGGAAGGAAGGAAGTATTTCTTCTCTATATAAAATATAAAAAAATTATTTATTTATTCATTTACAAACCAATATTTTTGCATGTTTCACCTATCATTATTCTTGGTTAGCATTCAGCAGATTATTCAAGCTTGGTTGGGATAGAAGGTGGTGCTCAGCTAGATTCAGAAACTTCTATCCAGTGTAGAAAATTATAATATCATCGTGGAGCTTAAAGATCAAACATTAACAATGTTGATCAAATTTGGAAATAATATCTTCTTCTTCTTTTTATTAAAAAAATGATTTTTTTTTTAAATTGAAAACCAAAGTGAAGAAAAAGTGTCCGATGATGAACGTACAAGCTGCAAAAAAAAAAAAAAAACAAACAAACAAACAAATAAAAGATATCATGTAAGAAAAGGAAACTGGTATAAATTCTAAATCGTTATTCCCGCGTCGTTCTCCATATTGATCAAATTTGAACAAAAACCTGGAATATATAACTTGGATTTGAGTATCGGGGGAGAAAAGAACGCGTTCCCTACTTTTAAATCACCCAATTTTCAATATTGTTGTTATATTTTCCACTGTTACCGATACATTTTACTAAAACTCAAATTAAGTTTTTGCAAGAACTTTCTCTTTTCATCCAGTAAATTAATTTTTATATTAAATGACAATAAATTTATATAGAG
The DNA here is from genome assembly GCF_000495115.2 of Populus euphratica. Lineage (NCBI taxonomy): Eukaryota > Viridiplantae > Streptophyta > Magnoliopsida > Malpighiales > Salicaceae > Populus > Populus euphratica. The sequence continues at coordinate 298,298 of NW_011500164.1, forward strand.
TTTAATGAGACTTTTATTATATAAATGTAAGCTTTTAATTCCTAGACTTATACTTTAATATATAAACTTTTACCTATAAAAAATATACCAGAGTGTCCAAGCTTATAATTATCAAAACTATATAAAAAATCACTACGTGAGTATTTTTCATTAATAATATATATATATATATATATATATATATATATATATATATTCAATCTATTTATTTTTCCGCTTCAAATCCAAATCTTAATCTGTTTTAGAAACATATTTTCATATATAAAGTCTAACAATTGGAATTAAAGACAGTAGTAATACCTCTATCTTGATTAAAAAAAAAAAATTATAGATGAATGAGATTTTTTATTTGACTTGATATTTATATTGATATATCTATTAAGAATTTTTATGCTCAAGTAAATTAATTAATTTATTTAATTATATTTTATCTACTCTTATAATTTTAGGAACAATATTGGTTTCCAAATTGAATTTACGATTAACTTAACTTTATTTATGACCAAAAAATTTAGTTTATGTCGCAATGAGTTCCGATAATAGCATCATAGGAAATTATGAACATGCCTAATATTAGAATGGGAATAAATTGAAAATCATTTATGTTAAAAATAAATAATTGGGGTTTTTGTTTCATGAATTGTTTTGATGCTTCATATGGTTATAGTCATTAGAAAAATTAATTTTTAATCATTTTGGTCTGTCCATTTTATTTTGTTTTAGGTTATGTAATTTTAATTCACATGGCCATCACTTTGATTTGCTACATGATTTATTTTCATGATTTTATTTTATTTTCTTTGTTGTTTCTTTGTGAATTAAAAAGGACATCAAGTTATTTTTTATATACCTTAACTTAATGTCTAGTGATCTATGTAATGTTTAATTAATGAAGGTTTAGTGACAACATCTTTAATTAATTAAATAAAATTATAAATTATGAAATTTTAGGATCACATAAATAATTATAGTTATTAGTTGTAATTCGTTATACTAAATATAATAAATATGATCCCACATGAATTTTTCATTATATTTATTTAATTAATTAGGATAAAATATCAAATTATTTTTTATAATAAACCCATAAGAATTATAAATTAAGTACATAATTTGATAGTTTTATTGTAAGGTTTAGGATACAATATCAAATTATTCTCATAATATATACCAATAAAATTATGAATTAAGTACATAATTTGGTAATTCTATCATACTATATATTTTAACCTACTTGAATTAAGAACTTAGCTCACAAGTAACTTTTATGTCATTAGATTCAAGTTTAGCATGATTTACATGGGTATAACATGAAAATTTTTTTATTTCTTAATTTTGACATATATATGTATTTTAAATTTATTTTTTTAGTTATACAACCTTCTAATTTCTCTCATATTTGTTGTGATTTTCCTAGTGATAACTATAAGTATGGAAGGAAATAATTCTCTTTTATCTGGGGTGGATGACCGTAAATTATGGAATTAGAAAAGACAAATCACTTGTAGTTATTAATACTAGCACTTTAAAAGATATTTAACTTTATGAATAATAGAAGCGATCTAATTACTTTAGTATAATGCATAAAAACTAGAATATTCACTATTATTTATGGTTTATGGTTTGGTCAATTAACATAAAAAAATATGTGATTTGCTAAAAACAAGTGATGACCAATTCATTACTTTAGATAAAGCACTTATAAACACCCTAATTAGATGAAGGACATTACAACTCAATTAAAAAATCTTGAGGTTAAAATGTTATAATCCTTTTTTGTTCACTATATCTTGAATAATCTCCCATAATATTATGGTTTCTTTAAAATATCACACAACACATATAAAGATAAATAGTTAATCAATAAACTTATGACCATTAGTGTTTAAAAGGAAAGGGAGCTAGTAATGAAACTAGAAGAAAATGCAATGCTGGAAATATAAGGGAAGGACAAGACTCAAACCAATAAGGAGAAAAAGGGTAAAATAAAGGACACATATTTCTTCTTTAAAATAAAGGACACATGAAAAAAGAAATATGCCAAATTTTAAAAATATCTTAAAAAGAAAGGTATTCCAATCTCATTTGCTTGTTATGAATCTAATAGGTTGATATTAATTATAACATATAGTAGATTGATTTTGATTCTACAATCTATATTTCAATAACTTGGCAAGGTATGCAAAACTAAAGGAAAGTAATGGGAAATGAGCAAAATATTTATCCAAGAAATAAGATGTGTTCACATTTTAAGGTATAGGAACATGCTATTTAACCTTAAGTAATGGTTTTATTTTCAAGTTGGAAAGGACTTTTGATGTTATGTTTTTTCTAGAAACTATACCTTTTGGATATTCCACTAAGTCATCAAAACTTTTAATTTATCTTATAAATCTAATTGTGTTGGAAATAGTATTTTATCTAATGGTCTTTACTATATTATTTACAAAATAATCTCATTTGTAGTTCAATACATGTTGACATTAGCATTAAAAGATGTGCTATTAAAGAGGATTTCTTTATAACAGTACACCAAAGATTATGACATATCCACACTAGTTTCAAAGTCAATAAAACAAGAGTCCTAAGTGTCTACTTAGTATTCCTTATTTTATTGACTTTTAAACTTGAGTGGATTATAATAAGAAAAACAAACCAACAAGTCAAAGAAAAGTGTCAATAGGAGTTCAAAGATATTAGAAATCGTTCATATTGATATATGTAGTATAGATATTAAGCTTTACTTGCTTTATAACAAGAACGAGGTATTAAATGCCTTTAAGATTTTTAAGATTGAAATAGAGAAACAATATGGGAAATAAAGAAACAATATGAGATGAGATAAAGGTGAAAAAAGATAAAGGTGAAGAGTATTATGAAAGATACATAAAGGATAGACAAACACTTGGTCCATTCATAAAGTTTCTTCAAGAGAATGTGATAACTGCTTAATACACTATCCCTAGTCACCAAACCAAATGATATAATAAAAAGAATAAAATGATATTATTGGACATGATACAGAGTATGCTTAGCAACATCAATCTTTTTAAATTCTTGATGATTGAAACAGTAAACATAACAATGTACATACTAAATCAATTTTTAACCAAGGTTATTCCAAAAATGCTATTTGAGTTATTAAAAGATTGGAAGCTGAGTTTGCAACATATGTGTATTTAGGGATGCCCATCTAATGTAACAATTTATAATCTATAAGAAAATAAGTTGGACCTAAGGACCATTAATAGGTATTTTACTAGAAATGTTGAAAACTCTAAAAGGTACAAATTTTATTTTCCATCTCATAATACTGAGATTATAGAATTAGGAAATGCAAAGTTTCTTGAAAATAATTTAATTAGTGGGAACAATCAAAATAGGAATATAGTTTCTGATAAGGATCATTCAGAATCA